>NW_017672075.1:17873-75157 GCF_001879085.1 Nicotiana attenuata
ACGCAAGTACTACTTTTTTCCTTTTTCATTGGCAAATAAAACAAACTATTTTTGAAAACAAACACATTTTTCCATTATATTTTTTTTCATTTTTCCCAAAAAAATTCGGCAGAGTTTCAACACTATTTGGACATTGGTTTTTTCCAAAACAGGTAATTATCTTTCTTTAACCCTTATACCGCTGTTTCTCTCCCTTTTTTCCCTTTTCCCCAAATATTCGAAAGCAGGTCAGCATGCAAGTCCGAAGAAAATAAATGCACAAGCAGTACATAAGATGCATCAGGATGGTCTGTTTTCAATTTTGTTACACCTGTCCTAGACAGACCCAACCCCTGTGTTGAGCCTCCAAAGTCAAATGCACATGATGCAAACAAACGTTCCTACTAGGGATCCGGCATGAGGCTGAGTTATTCTAGGTTCAAAACTTGGGTATTTGTTCTAGACTGTGTACCCGAGCGGACAACTCGAGTCGAGGAGGGGGATACGTACCGGGGACCCGAAAGATCATCCGGCTTAGTAACTTGTCGGAGCCTCTTTCTTATTTCAAGGTATGACACTAACAGAATAGGGAGTCTCGACCAGCGAGCACATCCCCGAAGATAAGAAAAGAAGGGTTTCGTAACAGTTTATATGTACAGTTCAAATAATATCAAAGCGGTAAAAGCATCATTTTGCACATTAAGCCCAACATGTAAAAATATCAGATAATAAACAAAGCCACATACAACAATTATTCTAAGCTCGAATTCTTGAACCCTGAACCAAAAGTTCTGGGTTCATCTCCCCAGCAGAGTCGCCAGAACTGTCACACCTCCTTTTTTCACTACACCCCCGAAAGGGGTATAAGAAAGGGAGTTATTTCCAACACCAAGTGACAATCGAAACATGATTTGTTTATGAGAAATCAGAGTCGCCACTTGGGAGATTTATGGTGTCCCAAGTCATCGGTTTAGAATCCCGAATCAAGGAAAGAATGACTCTGTTTAACAGTCCGAGAACTAGAAATCCGAGTAAAAAATTCTGTTAACCCGGGAGAAGGTGTTAGGCATTCCCGGGTTTCGTGGTTCTAGAACGGTCGCTCAACTGTCATATTCGGCTTAAATTATCTGATTTTAAACAATTATGAACCTATATGCAAATTTTAACTTTTGACCGCTTTTATTATTATTTTTAAAGAGAATTGCAACGTCGTTAAAACACGTCTCGAACCACGTCACATAAATACACCCGTGGTTTTTGACATATCTTAACATTGTTGAGATTTGGATTTGGGTCACATAAATGCGCACCCGAATTTAGGAAAGTAATATTATTAAACACGAGCCTAAAGCAACTACGTGTTTGCACTTTGCGAGGGCCATGGAATTTGCTAAATGGCACGCCTCGGAATCTAAGGATCAATTCAAGATTAAATAAAGCGAGGGCCACGCAATTGTCATTTTTGTTTGGCATGGCGCACCTCAAAACTACTCTACTAGGAAGTCGATTAATTAACCGAGGAAAGGTTTAATGGGTATCATATTTTGACAGAGATCCGAACTTGCCTCACAACTAATGGGCTTTGGTCTACATGTGCTATTAATCAGAGACGGGGCCTAAAGGGAAAGGGACCCCATTTTTGTTCCCAAGTATTTGGGCCCAAGGTGAGCCTGAACTCAAAGACCCAAAGCTACCTCCAGCAGGACTTCACATCAAGCCACCACAGTGTACAAACGATGATAAAAACAACAAAAGATTGAAATAAATCCAAACGGCTGATCAAAGAAGCAACACATATACCACAATTTTAAATCAACCTGTAATTGACCATTAAAGCTCTAGCAATATTCTGGTTTTTGAAAATGATTAAAAGGCTAATCCTTAAAGAAATGTAGACATGCAACTCAATTTTTCGAAGTCTCTAATTATCTTGAAGTACTGATTGCAACTTGAGCCTTAATTAACCTCACATCAACATGACTTAAAAGGTTGATTAATAAAAGAAAAAGCCCAACATGTTCAATTAGATTTTTTTCAATGTTGACAATAAACCAGCAATTTGAAACCAAAGTGATCCTCAAAATCACGCCCAAAATCCCAACATAGCCCATACATTTCACACTCAAACAAACACTATTTCAGCTAATTACTGAACCAAAGAATTTCCAGCTACCGTTTCCATGAGCACATCCATATTATTAAACCCAAGCATGAATAAAAGAGGCAAGAGTCATATTACTAGCTGGAATGATAATACTACTAATTAAATTCCTATCATAACAGTCCCAACACCCAAGTATTTGAGTAATTCGTCTAATTCAGAGTTAAAACAATAAAACCCAAAATTCAGACATCTAATATAGAGCATAAATCATAACTGAATACACCAGTGTCCAAGTAGTCAAGCTAATTTAGACTAGGAAATACGAGAACAAATCTTTAAGAACAGGAATCATTCATTTATTAGATAAATCAGGCTACATGGCTTCTCTTACACCTCTTATGCTACTCAGATGCTGAAGCATACCTGGAAATGACAAAAGAGAAGCAGAGAAGTGAAATATCAGCAGAACAGAGCAGGAACCAGCAACAATACAACCAATGGAGCCAATAGACCAGAATCAAACAGCTTCAAACCCAAACTTCTCAACAGACGTGAATTCCAATTATCAAACCAGATTCGAATTGAAGTGAAACTCTCAATACCAAATTCAGCTCAAAACCAATTTTTAAAGGCAAACGAAAACTAGACTAAGCCATCTCTAACTCCAAATGGTTAAAATGCTTTGTCAGAGATTGAACAGTAGCCGAATCACTACAGTAATCAATGAAACAGTGAAAAAAATGCAGCCGTTGGATTTTTTTCAGATTTTTAGCTCTTTAATTCTTCAGGTTTTTAGAATGTCCAGCCTTTGTATTTTTCTGGATTTTCAGCTCTTCGCTCTCCAATTTTAGTCTCTAAAATCTCTTCCGGTCCCCCTTCTAAGGCAAGAAAGAGTGCCTTTTTGCACTTTTGACCTCTTTTAATTTTCCCTTTTGCCTAGATATCCTCTAATTATTGACTTGCTACCCAAGAAAAACCACCCAAAAGTCTGAAATTCTCCTAAAACCCCTACTAGAAACTTCTAAAATTAGTTACCAAAGATTCCCCTATCCTAAACTTACTAAATTACCCCCCAATACCCCTGTTATTTCATAAGCTACCAAACAAGGATCTGGGCCCAAATGACCAAACTCAACGGGTCTGAATAGACCCAAATGAGTTTGTACTGGGCCTACTGACTTCTAAGAGTTGATTCAAACAAACCCAAGTCCACAATTTGAGGGACTGAACAAAAGAGAAAATGGACCTAAAATTAAACTAAGGAGAAATCCCCTAACACCTAAAGCTAATTGACTTTAATTAGTGAGAAAATTAGAACTAACTTTAGCAGATGCCATGGAAAAGATAAACAGTGAGCATAAAAGAAAAACATGCAAACTAGTACAAAGAACAAACAATAAAAACAAAACAAGAAGAAGAAGAAATCGGGATTAGTACCCTGAACTTGATGAAGAAATCTGGAAAATAACCCTGAGCCTCCGGCTCTTTGATTCCTGGCCCAAATCGAAATTAATCATGTGCTTTTTTATCAAAAATACACGAATAAGATCGATTTGGGCCCAAAACTTTGATGAAACGCTGACTTGGAATTTGAGCAAATTAGGGTTCCACTTCTGATCCAACATTCGAGAGGATTGGGTAACATTTGAGGATGATTGAGTGGAGATTAGGGAAGAGGAGATCATGAGGATAACGGGGTGTTAATTTGGTGGGGATTGGGTGGCGCCGCCGCCGGACACGGCGGAGGTGGCGGCTAGGGTTTCGATTATTCGAATGGTTTGAGAGGGTTTTGAGTTAGGCTGATGGTAGATTGAGGTTAAGGATGCTGAGGCGAGTCTGTGGTGTTAATTTGGGGCCTTTGGATGATCGCCGCCGGCGGAGGCGATTTCCGGCCAGCGGTGCACGGCGGAAGACGGCGAGGCTACGCTGGTCCCTAATGAACCGGTGAGACACGGGCCTGGGGGGGTCCTAAAGGGGGTAGGGTTGCTTTGGACAATTATATATCAAACAACCTAAGCTTCCCAGCCGTCTGATCATCAAACCTCGACGGCTGGGATTGATCCTGCTTAAAACGACGTCGTTTTGAGTTATTGGGTGGCTGGATCAGGTATGGGGACCAGGTTTGGGATGGAGCGGGATAATTTGGGCGGGTTCTAGGCTACTGGGCTTGATTAAGTTAAGGGGATATGGCCCAAGCTGATTTCCCTCTTTAAAGGAGAACAAATTTCCTTTATTTAATTCCTTCTTCTTTATTTTTTCAAAAGTTAATTAAAATCAAAATTAATTCCTAGAACTGAAAAAAACTAATTAAACACAATTAATTAAAAACAAATTAACAGAAAAACTACTCATAATCAAAGCTAAAACTAAAAGTGCAATTTAAACTATTTTTTTGTGATTTTTCCATTTTATGAAACAATTAATTTTTAATTAATCCTAAAATATAAAATTAAACCCTAAATGCAAAATGCAATATATATATATATATATATATATATATATATATATATATATATATATATATATATATATATATATATATATATATATATATATATATATTTCATGGATTATATGAATTAAAAATGCACACAAACTGCAAAGAGACACACAAACAATTAGCAGAAAATGTCACAAAAATCAACAAAATTGCAAACACTGAAAGAAGTTATTTTATTTTGAATTTCTGGGAGTAATTCATATAGGGCAAAAATCACGTGCTCACAACGCGGTGACGAGAGTCCGTGCGTAGCTACTAATATGTGTAAGTCCGGGTAGTCTAGGACCCAAAAGCATGCTATACTTGGAATAATTGCAATCTTTTTGATAGTTAAATTTCTTAAATCCTATCGAATTGGTAAATAAATTTCTAAGAGGATTAAACCTTATTCCTTAAATCATTAAAAGAGAATTGGCTTCTAATGGGATAAATGTTCCCCGTAAAATTCATAATTTGCTGTTTGAGCATGTATTTCTATGTGTACCTGCGTCGCATGTATGGTACGCGAGCAGGGTGAGTGTTTATTTAAATTTGACCGCTCGCATGTATGATTCGCGAGCGGGGTAATAGATGCATCTATGGTTCGTGCCGCTCGACCCTCGGCAATGCACATTTTATATTTATGTTGGATCGGACCGTACGACCTCGGCATGAGTTGCGCATGCTTGTATTGCTTGCCTTGAGATTTATTGATATTGCTTTCTGCTCTCCCCAATTTGAGAAAGTTGTTAACTAATAGATTATGAATCCGGAGACTTTTAATAAAGAGGAACTTTTACCTGTTTAGTAATTCACTTGAATCTACTGTTGTTCTTAATAAATTCGTGAGTCATCGCATTAATAATATTATTACTGGACCTTTAGTAAGTGTCGAAGTTGCCATCTCGTCTCTACTTCTTCGAGATTAGGCAGGATACTTACTGAGTGCACGTTGTTTTTGTACTCATACTACACTTGTGTGCATTTTTGTTGCACAGGCACATGTACTTCTAGTGGCCTACTGGGCGTAGCAGCATGGATGATACTGGGACTAGGTGAGCTGCATTACTCGAGGCGACCCACAGCTAGTATAGTCTCTTCCAGTGTATTGTCTTTACTTACTGTCCAATTGTATTCCGGACGGATGTTGTATTGCATTGTTTCTTAGAAATAGCTCATGCATTTGTGACATCGGGTTCTGGGGATGTCTATGGGTTTATTCAGAATTTTAAAAGTTGTTAAAGATTTCATTTTCTTATTTAGTAAAATTTACGATGTATAGCTTAAACGTATAAAAGGAGAGATTTCAGAAATATTTAAAACGAGAATTTAATTAAGTAATTTGGTTGGCTTGCCTGACTGCGTGTGTCCGGCGCCATCACGACCCTTAGTGGATTTTGGGTCATGACAGCTCGCTTCTGCGAGCTCGCACCTGCGGTCAATCTTGTGCAGGTGCGATTGCACCAGAACTGGTGCACTTCAGCCATTCTCACAAGTCCAAAAATGCTCCAGATTCAATCTGAATCACACTCGGGGCCTCCGAGACCTTGCCTGAATATACCAACAAGTCTTAAGACATCATACGGACTTAGTCAAGCCGTTAAATCGCATCAAATAACGCTAATAACATGGATTGCGCATCGATTCAAGCCTAATGAACTTTAAAACTTCAAACTTCTACATTCGACACCGAAACCTATCAAATCAAGTTTGATTGGCCTCAAAATTTTGCACACAAGTCCTAATTGACACTACGGACCTACTCCAACTTCCGAAATCGGAATCCGACCCTGATATCAAAAATTTTACCCCCGGTCAAACTTTTCAAAATTCATCCAACTTTCCAACATTCGCCAATTAATGCCGAAATGGCCTACAGACCTCCAAATCAATATCCAGACACGCTCCTAAGACAAAAATCACCATACAG
The DNA here is from genome assembly GCF_001879085.1 of Nicotiana attenuata. Classification (NCBI taxonomy): domain Eukaryota; kingdom Viridiplantae; phylum Streptophyta; class Magnoliopsida; order Solanales; family Solanaceae; genus Nicotiana; species Nicotiana attenuata. The sequence continues at coordinate 24,366 of NW_017672075.1, forward strand.
AGCTATTGGAACATCCGAAACTCCATTCCGGAGTCGTCTTCACACAAATCAAACTACAGTCAATTCCTATGACTTAAATCTCCATTTTAGGGACTATGTATCTTATTTCTCTCCGAAACCAAAAACCAAACCTCCCGGCGAGCCACAAAACCATATAATGAGATAGAGGAAGCAATAAATAGGGGTTGGGGACTAATACTCTCAAAACGACCGGCCGGATCGTTACAGAAAGGCAGGGAGACTCTCAGTATAAGGTAAAAACTGATTCATATTAAATACTCGAATAATAGAATGATACCTGGAACTAGGGGTGTACATAGGTCGGGTTGGTTTGGATTTTACAATTACCAAACCAAATCAATTGTGTCGGGTTATTAAATCTAAAGACCAAACCAAACCAATAATACTCGGGTTTTTCGCTCTCGGGTTTTCTCGGGTTTTCGAATTTTTCTCCCAGTAAAATCTTCGTAGAACAAAACATATAAATTGTGCTCAAAATATTTCTTTGATCCTAGTAAGATACAACTATATAAAGTATTTTCCAAGAAAATAATACAAAATATGAGATGTGTCATTGCATTATCCTAAAATATTCAATACATTTTCGTTCGTAGTATTGAATTGAATATCTTTTGTTAGCATTAGTATTGATTTGATTTTGGTTTGGGCGTTTGCTAGCATTATTTAATTCACTAATGTTAATGGCTATAAAACTTATTGGAACATTCAAAAGTTCTAAGTCCAACCTTGAAATAATACCTTAAAAGATAAAATTATGAAATTTTTTAAGAAATATTTATAAATTACATCACAATAAGTATATTTATATATTAAATATATCTAAAATTTCTATATATATGTAATGTCGGGTTGGTTTGGTTTTGATTTGACTTTCTTTAGTTAAAACCAAACCAAACCAATTATGGTCGGATTTTTTTCCCAACACCAAACCAAATCAAACCAAACCATGATCGGGTTTTTTTTCTCGATTTGACTCGGATTATCGGGTTGGTACGGTTTGTCGGTTTCCTTTGTAAACCCCTACCTGGAACTGGAGACAGACGAAAGAAGAAGCAAGTGAAAATCAAGACCGAGGATAATGGCTTTTGTTGGCACCTGGGAGAACCCGAAGGGAACATTATCACCGAGGGCAAACAAATATTTGCCATCAGATGACATTCAATGGAGAATATTCCTCAGTATTAAATACGCATCCGTTACAGAAAATTTTGGCATTCATGGTCTGCCGTTACATATTCATCAATGGCCCCCATTATTATCATTTAAGAGGGGCTTGATTGTAGGACCTTGTTCCATAGGTATAGCTATAAATAGTGAATTCAACTCGATTGTAAGGACACGAAAATTCTGACAAACTTATGTTACACATTATTCTAAGCTCAACAACATTTCTTTTTCTATCTATCAATATTCTTATTGCTGCCTTCGGAAGCCTTGCTCCAGGAACCAAGCTATTGTATTGGGAAAAAACTGAATTTATATAAGATGACGTGTCATAACACGTGGACCAGTCAAATAGTCAAAACGTGGTAATCAGTTAGAAGGCACGAGCAACAACAGATGCGGGAGAGAAGATACTTAAAGGCACGAGCTATTATTCAAATGAAATGAGACTCGTACCTGTTCGAGTCATTTAAAGCTCGAAGATCGGAAGGAATTGAAGAAATAAATCTGATAGCGTAAAGGAGTCCAAATTCAACATTAAATGCCAAATACGTTGAGAGAATTTGTATTTAATAGGAATGATTGAGTAACGTTTCTTTTAATGTCATTTATTGCTCAAAATTGCCTCATTAAGACAAAGGCATTACACTTTCTCCTAGAATTAACTATAAAAGGGGAAGGTCTCAACATCTGTAGGACAAAAAAAATATCATTGAGATTATACTGAAATATATACTAATTCATTGCTTTATTATTGTTCTCAAAGTCTCTCATTTCTTGATTATCAGTAACCCGATTTCTCTCTTAATTTCTAGCTTTAACCAAATATTCAGTTTTTTGGTTAAACAAATTGGTTCCGTTATCAGGAATCTGATAATCTATTCTTTTTAAGTTACATTTTATCTGTTGTTATCATCATGTCAAACAATAACAACAACAATAACGGTGATGAAAATCAAATCCATCAGAATCAAGGAGATTTACAAAACATTAACGTGGTTCCTTCCTCTCAAAATTCACCATGTCAATCTCGTGAATGTACTCCTGCTCTTGAATCTCGTGCTGATGAACAAGAGCAATCTGAACATTTTGAAGGGCCAGATGAAGCTTTACAAAAAGTAATTGATGCACGGGTTAGCAAAGCTCTTCAAGCTCTAGTTAGTCGATTACCTGTTGCACCACCCACACCTACGCTTAATAACAATACATTGGAGAATCCTCGTTCTAGCCTTGTTAATTCTGGAAATGGAGGAACCCCCAGTGAACCACAGGAAGGAGAACCAGGTAGTTCAAATAATTCTCATTTGCAAAATTTAGTACTAACTTTACAGAAACAGCTTAAGGAACAAAATGAGCGCATCGAGAAAATCCCTGGAGTCCCCCCTGTAATCAAAGGAGTGGATGTGGATAAATACTCGCAACAGCCTTGGAAACCAAGTGCTGCTCCCCTTCCAATCCCTAAAAAGTTTAAAATGCCTGACATCTCGAAATATGATGGCACAACAGACCCACGTGATGATGTAACTGCATTTACTACAGGTGTAAAAGGCAACGATTTGACCGAGCAAGAAATTGAATCCGTGTTGGTCAAGAAATTTGTAGAAACACTCACCAAGGGTGCATTAACCTGGTATTCTGTTTTACCTAAAAATTCTATAAACTTTTTTGCTGAGCTTGCAGATTCTTTTATTAAAGCGCACTCGGGAGCTCAAAAGATTGAAAAAAGAATGGAAGACATTTTCAAAATTAAACAAGGGGACTCAGAGTTGCTCGAAGATTTTGTTGATAGATTCCAACGTGAAAGGATGACTTTACCCCGTGTACCTGATAATTGGGCTGCAATAGCTTTTGCAAGCAACTTAAATGACAAAAGTTCAGGAGCCACGAGAAGACATAAAGAAAGCCTTCGAGAGTTCCCTGCAACCACGTGGAATGACATTAATAACAGGTACAGTACGAAGTTGCCAATTGAGGAAGATATCTTACCTCAGTTTCATCATGAAGAAAGGAGCAATTCTAGGAGGTCAGAAACCGAAAAAAGATCAGGTAAAAACAGATACGATCCATATATGGGACCTGCAGGAAAAGACTCACGGTCAAAGCAGAATAATCAACGATATGATCAAAAATCGAGTAACAGGGAATCTGGTTCTTCATCAAGGTTCAGAAATGATCGAAACAGACAAGAGTCACGAGATGATGACAGAAGTTTAAAGGCGAGATTCGGTGGATATAATTTCAATGTTACTACCTCCGAGCTCGTAACTGTTTTGAGGAGCATGGGAGATAAGGTACGGTGGCCAACAGAGATGCGGTCAAATCCAAATAGGCACAATCCAGATCATTGGTGCGAATTCCAGAATGATCACGGGCACAAGACTTCAGAATGTAGATTCTTACAAAGTGAAGTGGACCATCTGTTGAAACAAGGGTATCTCACTGAGTTATTTAGTGAGAAAGGTAAGCAAGCCTATATGAAAAATAGGCAAGAGCCACCAAAGCCCCCATCACCCAAGAGAACCGTGAATGTTATAAGTGGGGGAGAAGATATTCATGGTGTAACATATACGGCTTCCAACAAGGTTTCTAAAGTAACGATTACACATGGGAAATGGGTACAGCAGGTGTTTGAAAACGAAAATATTTCTTTCGATGATGCAGATACCGAAGGAGTGATGACCCCCCACAACGACGCTCTGGTAATATCTTTACTTGTACACGACACTAATGTAAAACGAGTTTTGATTGATCCAGGAAGTTCCGTAAATATTATACTACTAAGGGTATTACGTGAAATGCAAGCTGAAGACAAAATGATACCGAAGACGCATTTCGAAAATTCAAGTGTAGTAACAAAAGGAGAGGTAATTCTAACAACTTTTGCTGCAGGTGTTGTTAAAGAAACTAAATTTCAGGTAGTAGATATGGAAATGGCTTACAATATGATCATGGGGAGACCTTGGATCCATGATATGGATGCTATCCTGTCAACTCTACATCAAGTTTTTAAATTCCCGTCACCGTGGGGGATTTGCCAAATTCGTGGGGATCAGCAGACAGCCAGGAGTATTAACGCTGTAACATATACGAGCACCGTAAATAAAGAAAAGTAGAAATTACAGGAAACAGTTGAAGGTCAAACCTCAGCTGAGCAAGGATGGACAGATGTAGACTCGAGACCTGACACAATTCAAGGGCCTGAAGAGAATGAAAATATCAAAACAACAATTGAAGAACTCAAAGCTGTGATATTATTATAGCAATGGCCTGAACGGAAGGTTTATGTTGGAGCCAATCTAAGCTCCGAGATGCGAGGTATGTTAATCGAATTTTTGAAAGCTAACGTGGATTGTTTTGCTTGGTCCCATGCTGATATGACAGGAATACCACCGGATGTGATGACTCACAAACTAAATTAAGACCCATCATTCACACCAATAAAGCAAAAGAAAAGAAAACAAGGAGCTTTCAAAAACCAGGTGATTCAAGATGAGGTCCAAAAGTTATTAAAAATTGGGTCTATCCGTGAGGTGAAGTACCCAAATTGGTTAGCTAATACAGTTGTAGTACCTAAGAAAAATGGTAAGTGGCGAGTTTGTGTAGATTATACAGATCTTAACAAAGCTTGTCCAAAAGATTCTTTCCCCTTACCGCATATAGATCAGTTAATTGATGCAACTGCAGGGCATGAACTTCTATGTTTTTTAGATGCATATTCAGGTTACAACAAAATCAAAATGGATTCAAGTGATGAAGAGAAAACTTCTTTTATCACAAACAGGGGGACTTACTGTTATAAAGAAATGCCCTTTGGTCTCAAAAATGCTGGAGCAACCTATCAAAGGTTGGTCACGAAAATGTTCCAGGAACATTTAGGTAAAACGATGGAGGTATATATAGACGATATGCTCGTCAAAACCCAGCATTCTCATGATCACATCTCTCATTTATCTGTCACATTTCAAATTTTACGAAAGTTTAATATGAAACTCAATCCAGAAAAATGCGCATTCGGGGTCGCATCAGGAAAGTTTTTGGGTTTCCTTGTCTCTAACTGTGGTATTGAGGTAAATCCTTCACAGATCAAAGCAATAGAGGAAATCCCTGATGTACTTACGAGTAAAAAAGAAGTTCAAAGACTAACTGGGAGAATTGCAGCTCTGGGAGATTCATTTCCAAATCTTCAGAAAAATGCTTCAAATTTTTCTCAGCTTTAAAGAAGCAAGATCATTTCGAATGGAACGAAGATTACCAACAAGCACTTAAGAATCTGAAAGTGTATTTGTCAAATCCACCGTTGTTGGCGAAACCAAAGGTAGGAGAGAAGTTACTCATCTATCTTGTCGTATCAGAAGTTGCGGTAAGTGCTGTTTTAGTTCGGGAGGATCAAGGTAAACAATCTCCTATCTATTACGTAAGCAAGTCTTTGTTAGATGCAGAAAAACGGTACTCGCAACTAGAAAAGTTAGCACTTGCTTTGATCATGGCATCTAGAAAATTAAGACCTTACTTTTAATGTCATCCCATTGCTGTGGTTACTGCTTTTCCATTACGAAACATTTTGCATAAACATGAATTATCAGGAAGATTAGCAAAATGGGCTATAGAATTAAGTGAATACAAAATCACTTATCAACCTAGACTGCTATAAAATCTCAAGTATTAGCTGATTTCGTAGTTGATTTCAGTCAGGGGATGCAATTAGAAGCAGAAAAAGAATTACAAGTTTTTAATGGCGCAAACCCGGGGACTTGGATTTTATTCACTGACGGTTCATCTAACGTAAAAGGTGCAGGTTTAGGAATAGTTCTCGTACCACCCACGGGTGAAACTATTAGACAAGTTATAAAGTGTCATTCAATAACTAGCAATGAAGCAGAGTATGAAGCTGTCATTGCAGGTTTGGAATTGGCTCGAGAACTTGGCATAACCCAGATTATAATCAAGAGTGATTCACAACTTGTTGTTAATCAGATGCTGGGGACTTACGCAGCCAGGGAAGTACGAATGCAAGAGTACTTAGAAAAAGTACGAGAATTAATAAAGCAGTTTCAAACGTGGAAAGTTATGCAAATACCAAGAGATGAAAATGTTGAGGCAGATGCCTTAGCCAATCTCGCATCTGCAGCAGACGTGGCAAAAGATGCAAATGCTTCAGTCGTACATTTATTTCATTCCGTTCTCAAACCTGATAAGAATGAGGTAAATTTTAATAATTTAACATGGGATTGGAGAAACGAAATTGTTGCTTTTCTACAGTACGGAACCGTACCTGATGACAAAAGGAAGGCACACGCGCTCCGTAAAAAGGCTGCTCGCTACTGTTTATATCAAGGAAATCTTTATCGAAAGATATTCGGTGGACCATTAGCAAGGTGTCTCGAACCTTTCCAAACAGAATACGTAATGAGGGAAATACATGAAGGACATTGTGGAAATCACGCGGGAGGACGGTCGCTGGTAAAAACATTGATTCGAGCAGGGTATTATTGGCCAAAGATGGAAGAGGAAGCAAATAGTTTTGTATATAAATGTGATAAATGTCAAAGGTACGGCAATAATATGCATAGACCAGCTGAGCTACTGCATCCTGTCATAGCTCCGTGGCCCTTTGTGAAATGGGGAATGGATATCGTAGGACCATTACCACAAGCAAAAGGTCAGGTGAAGTTTCTACTTGTACTTACTGATTATTTCACTAAATGGGTAGAAGCAGGAGCATTTAAACAGGTACGAGAGAAGGAAGTTAAAGACTTCGTTTGGAGGAATATAATATGCCGCTTTGGAGTGCCGAAGGAAATCGTGTGTGATAATGGTCCACAATTCATAGGAGCTCAAATCACAGAATTTTTTCAAAGTTGGCAAATTAAAAGGATAACATCTACGCCATACCATCCAGTGGGTAATGGACAAGCGGAATCCACAAACAAGGTCATTATCAACAACTTGAAGAAAAGGTTACAAGATTCAAAAGGTAATTGGCCTGAGGTATTACCTGGAGTATTATGGGCTTATCGTACAACGACAAAAACAAGCATAGGAGAAACACCATTTTCAATGGTTTATGGTGCGGAGGCCTTAATCCCTGTTGAAATAGGTGAACCGAGCACACGATATGCTCAAGCAACGGAAGAATCAAATGATGAAGAAATGCGGGTGAACCTTGATTTGCTCGAAGGAAGAAGAGAAGCTGCATTAATAAGGATGGCAGCACAAAAGCAAGTAGTTGAACGGTATTACAACAGGAAAGCACGCCTCAAATTTTTTAAAATTGGGGACTTTGTGCTTAAAAAGGTGTTCCAATCTACAAAGGCTGCTAATTCAGGAAAGCTAAGTCCCACATGGGAAGGACCCTTCAGAGTTCGTGATATTGCGGGAAAAGGAGCATATGAGTTGGAGACAATGGACGGAAAAATTCTACCCTCACATTGGAATGCTGTCCACCTAAAGAGATACTACTTTTGAGAAAGTACCCACGGTCAGGTATCGCTATGTTAAAATTTTTCTTTGAATTGTTAAAATTTTACAAACGATTTTAGATGCTAGGCAAAACCCTTACCCGTGCCAAATGATGAGTCACGACCTGTACGGCAAAATGGAATATTCTAAAATTCCCAGCCCAGGGTTACAATTATCCTAATGGAAATACACATGGGTTAGGCAGTCTTCATCTCTAATCGTATCTCCGAGTCCCGTATGTTTTTCTATTTCAGGAAAAGGACCAAATCGAGAGAAACAAACAAGTGCTCGAGGCTTCATACTTCACCGCTCAAACACTTAGGGGACTGCATATTGTACCTTTCCCATCAAAACAAATGAAGATACAAAACATTCATCATAGTATTCTTTGCCATGAGAACAACAGAGTAACCTCACAAATTCATGAGAACAACGGAGTCACCTCTCAAACCCTTCCTAATGCATGAAGATAGGGTCATGACTATGTACTGAAACGGGTTATAAGGAAAAACCTTGTTTGAATTATATTTATTTTGTAAAAATCTGTTACAAGAAAAACAGTTACGAGAAAGTTATAGATGTATTTTAATACATGTAATATTCAAAAGCTTGTCAAAGTTCGTGAATAAAAACTTGTCAAAGTGATTCCAAACAAAACATGTGTGTTCCTATTTCTTTCATCGTATTACAACACCATTATGAAGTTGAGAAGTCTTCTTCATTAAGTGTCGATATATATAAAAGGGCCCTCTTTTATAAGCCTCATGTTAATAAGTCATGAGAAGAATCATAAAGCATTTTCAAAGGATAAAAATGCTTCTATAAGTTCTAAATAGATAAGAAAAAGGCAAGAATAGAACATATTGAAGTACTAACAAACTTCTTGATATAATTAAAAAGATTAAGTAGAAACTTAGTCAACAAAAAGTTTATACAAGTGCTCCATTATGATAACTGGGGACTTTTTTCAAAAAAAAATCCCTTAAAAACTGCCAAGGGATAAACCACCAATCAACAAAACAAAAACAAAGTCTGGAAACATAAACTGGTCATTGAGGGGCTGGAATGCCAGAAGTTGTTATATTAGCTTCACTTTCATGAACAGCTATAGGTACGGTGGTAACTTCTGAAGCAGCAGCAACAGGAGCGGTTCCAGCTGGGATTGAAGTGCTAAGTTCATCAAGGGGAGCAAGAGTCACGGAAGTTTCAACTTCCACAAACTGAGTCATAGAAGTTTCACCCTCGGGAGCTGGAATTGCAGCATTTTCAACTTCAATTGTCGCAACAACGGCTTCTTCATTTAAAGGTTCTTCAGCCACGGGAGCTTCATTTGCCGGAGAAGGAAAGTCAAGTGGTTGTTGGGTCATCTCAATGGTTTTCAAAACTTTGGCCAATTCCGACTTTAAATCAAAGTTTTCTTGACTGGCCTCGGTTAAAGCATCACGACGAGAGTTTAGAAAAGCGTAACTCACCTCTATGTTAAAATTCTCCTCAAGAAGTTCATACTCTTTTTCCCACATAGCAAGATCATTCTTTAACACTTGATTTTCAACTAAAGAGGAATCAAGGGAAGCTTCAAGGGAGGCATGAGAACTCTCTAAGACACGTACCTTATCAGAAGAGATATTTAAATCAGCTTGAACTTGAGTCATGTTTTGCACTAACTCCCCTGCATACTCTTCTTTCTTGGCCAAAAGTGCCTTAAGTTCTCTGATTTCTTCACTTGACTTTGATAATTGTTCTGAAAATGAACATTCAAGGCGTTCCTTATCCTTCTCAGCTTTACTAGAAGAAGCCTTGGCTTCCGCTAATTCAGAAGTCAGAGTTCGCTTTTGCTGCTCCAGGTTACGATTGCTTTCTTGCAATTCTTTTATCATTTCTTGAGCATTTTTAAACTGTTCCTTCCAATTAGTTGCTTCCAGTTGAGCTTCCTTAGCTACCTCTCAGCCTCGAGAACAGTCTTATCAGACTCACGGGCCTTCTTTTCTAAAAGGAAAATTCTTCCCATCAATTCCGTGCCAATAAGGTTAGCCTACAAAGACAACTCATGAAAATAAGAATCTAGAGATAAAAAAAAACTTATTAGTAAGTAAAGGAAGAATACCTTTAACGTAGAATGAACTATGTCATTCATCAAAGTTAAGCAACTATGACTGTTCATCTTCTTCTTCTCAATGTCTCCAATTAAAGGCTCGAGCCAGACATCTGCTCCACCAGACTTCCTTAAAAGACTGTTATTAGCAGGAACCTCAAGTGTGACACTCCTCATAGCCAAACTTCTGCTACTGGAACCCTCCTCTGCATACTGAACAGAGGAAGGCGGAGCTATAGAAGGAGGAACGGTAGAAGAGGTAAAAATAATAGGAGTCGAAGGAGTCGAAACAGGTAAGGGAGCAGAAATTGGCAAAGGAGTAGGAACAGATAAAATAGGAAAGGAAGCACTTGAAACCAAAGGAGGAATAGAAGGAATGGGAATGGAGGAGGAAAGAGGAACTTCATTTAAAACCGGACCTAGTTCACCACTTTCGAAACCGTCAACGAAGAGACGTTGAGTGGATTCAATAGTGTCCCTTGGAATGGTTTCATCATCAGAAACAACAGTAACAGGTTCGGTAAGAGAGGAGGCACGGGCAGAAGAAATTTCAGCTTCATCTTCAGAAATGATGCGTCTCCTGACTCTAGACCTAGCCATCAAAGAGGTGTCTTCATCTTCATCATCCTCAGAATCTTCTTCAACAATTTTCCTCTTTGACAGCGTAGCTTGTGTTCTCTCCAAAGAAAGGGGAGTACCAGAAGAGGCTCGAAGGGCAATAGCTACTTCAGATGTCATTCCTCGAATAGCAAATCCTGACAAAAAGAAGGATAAAAAGTTAAAAGAGGGGAAAGAATTTAACATACGAGAAATAATAAGGGATGCATACCGTGAGTTTTCACTTTCCAACCATGTTTGTTGGAAATAGATTTCCAGGTTCGTGCCTCCATAGGCACGACTTTCAAAATAGCATCTACCCAACCACGGAAATTAGGAACGGGCTCCACATCTCCCATGGTTGCTACAAAAAAGCAAAAAAGAATTAAATTAGAAAAGGAGTTGAAATAAAAAAAACAGATACGGTAAGGAAGAAATACTTACGTGCAAGGTTCCATTTCTCAGGAAAAGGAATATTTGATTCACCCACCAAACCAACTGTGGGTACCGCAACGTAACAGGTGTACCAGCCTCGATCTTTATCATCTTCAGGGCTTACCAAAACCCTTTTACTTCTTGCAGTTAGGGTAAAAACACCATTGCGGAACAGCTCGGGTGGTAAAGATGAATTAGATGGGAGAAGGTAAAGTCAACACCAGCCTTGGCCGATACATACCTCAAACAAGCCACTGCTCTCCATACGAGGGGGCCAATTTCAGCCAAATAAATCTTGAAAAAATGACAGAAATCGAGTATGACTGAGTCGATAGCAGGAATAAATCCCAAAGTAAAGGGATAAGTATAAACAAAGGAAAAACCAATCCTATAAGAAGAAATTTTCTGGTTTGGGTTAGGAATAACTATATGAAGGTCATCTCTGCAACGACAATCTTTTCGAATAGTGAAAATCAAGGGTTCGGTAATTAAAGAAGGATAGGTGTCAGCATCAATTACATGGTCACGAAGGGATTCTTTATCATGCTCGAAAGATAAGTCGGTTGGCACTATTTCTTCAACCAAAGGTTCTTGAATAGGCTCAGAAGATTCTTTGCCTTTAGAAGAGGATCTCTTAGTGAAAGAACCTCTAGAAATAGTGCCAGAAGAAGAAGTGATGGAATCAGAGGTACTACCACGAATGGACCCTAGGCCGCGAAGCCTACCTCCTCTACCTCTTTTGTGTCTTACAGGGGCATTGGGGAAACTATCAAGAATTGGGACTCTCCTAGGGTTAGGATTCGAAGATGACATGGTAAAAAGATGTGAACTGAGGAAGAAGTGAATAGGAGTAAATAGTGAAATACTTGGTAAAAGTTTGTGGAGAAGAAGACAAGGGAAAAAGGGTTAAGTTTATATATAAAAGCAACCGTCAAAGATTAAGGAGTGTAATGATGGAAAGCCTATAATAAAGGCAACAATCACTTCGTGAATAGTGGAGTTGAAGAAGCCTTGAAAAAAAAAGAAGTTGCAGAATTGCAGAGCTAATAAGAAGGTGACACGTATGCAGTGCATTAAATAGAAAAGACAACTGAAGCGTCAGTACTGTCATAGCATTGATAATGGCAAAAATTCTCTTTTTAATGAAGATCCACTTCCCAAATATTTAATTGATAAATAAATAGAAAGTGGGGGGACTATCTGTATTGGGAAAAAACTGAATTTATATAAGATGACGTGTCATAACACGTGGACCGGTCAAATAGTCAAAGCGTGGTAATCAATTAGAAGGCACGAGCAACAACAGATGCGGGAGAGAAGATACTTAAAGGCACGAGCTATTATTCAAATGAAATGAGACTCGTACCTGTTCGAGTCATTTAAAGCTCGAAGATCGGAAGGAATTGAAGAAATAAATCTGATAGCGTAAAGGAGTCCAAATTCAACATTAAATGCCAAATACGTTGAGAGAATTTGTATTTAATAGGAATGATTGAGTAACGTTTCTTTTAATGTCATTTATTGCTCATAATTGCCTCATTAAGACAAAGACATTACACTTTCTCCTAGAATTAACTATAAAAGGGGAAGGGTCTCAACATCTGTAGGACAAAAAAAATATCATTGAGATTATACTGAAATATATACTTATTCATTGTTTTATTGTTGTTCTCAAAGTCTCTCATTTCTTGATTATCAGTAACCCAATTTCTCTCTTAATTTCTAGCTTTAACCAAATATTCAGTTGTTTGGTTAAACAGCTATCTATTGTCTTTTCTTGATTTCAACGCAAAGTCTTGCATTCTATTTAATTTATCTATCATTTTGGGATCAAACCAATTCTCTTGTCTATAAACCACGCTATAAATCCAATTGTATTGTTTTACGGATAAACAACAATAGAGAGCATGTATGATATACTATAATTATAATATGCATTTCGATCAGGTATCAGTATTTTGGTTTTTTAATATGCACCTAATACAATACCTAATAGGCTAATACTATATTTTTTAAAATCTTAAATCAAACATCATATCAAAATATCAAATACCAAAATTTTCGATTTTGATACGGTAATCAATAATTACCAAATTATGCACAATTCTACTTGCTAGTGATAATAATTTGTTTCTAACTTATTATGCAGTATTATTTAAAATAAGGTTATCATGAATTCCTTTTAAAAAAAATTAAATAAATCGAAAAGAGTTGTATTAATGCACTTGAATTACTTTTTATTAATATGATATGAATTTTGTTTTCTTAATAAGAAGATGTTATTGCGATTTGCCGATTTGTTCGTTCATTTCGGTGGCACCACTTTTTAAAAATATTGTGCACACCCCTTTCTGTCTCATGATAGAGAAGGCATAAGTCAAAAAGTTATAATAAAATTTTACTAAAATTCAACATTATATCTTGTTCAGTTGTTCACTTCGCAAGCAACTTTGCTCGTTTGCACTTTTTGACTTACTAGACTCTATTTACGTGCGATGCACGAAATTTTTTATTTCAAATATTAAATATATATCAAAAGTAATAAATTTTCAATTACGTTAACTACTTGTTATTAAATATGTATGAAGTTCAATTATTAGTGTCACGACCCGGATTTGCCACCCTCGGTGGTCGTGATGGCGCCTAGTGAAAGCTAGGCAAGCCAATTATTTTAACTATTTACCTTTTTATCATTTTTAATCCTTTAACAGTTATGAATCAATATTATGTAATCAGCGAAATTAAATAAGCGGAAGAACAAATTATAACCATTAAAATATTACCAATACAATACTTTAAACATAGACTACCCAGGACTGGTGTCACAATTTCACAGACTGTCTAAGAATACTGCAAATAAGGGTCCGAAAGATAAACACAACGTTGTCTCTGAAATACATAAAAGAAACAGAATGAAGGGATAGAAGGAGACGCCAAGACCTGCGGACGCCTGCAGGACTACCTCGGGTCGCCTGGTGAACTGGAAGCAGTAACCTCACTGCGGTCCGAAAACTACAGTATCGGGATCTCCACAAAAGAGTGCAGAGTGTAATATCAGCACAACCGACCCCATGTGCTGGTCAGTGTCTGGCCTAACCCTGGTGAAGTAATGACGAGGCTAGGACCAGACTACCAAATGAACCTGTGCAGTTAAATCATGTACAGCGGAAAATAAAGGCAAAACTTTACAATTAAAGATAAGAAGGGGAAACATGCTGCGGGGAAATATCAAGTAACAACGAAAATTCAATAGATAAATGTAAGGAACACTATAACTAAATTATCAGCAAGAATCAGGAAATCAGAGACAAGTGCACGACATCACCCTTCGTGCTTTACACTCTCTCACAAATATCATGCACGGCATCACCCTTCGTGCTTTACACTCTTCCTCACTCACCCAAGCAACAATCAGAAAGCAATTTGGGTAAGGGAATCAATAACATCACAATAAAATCAAGTAACCACAGAAAACCAATAAATAAACGTGAAGAACATCATAACTCAATTATCAACAAGAATCAGGAAAATCAAGGATAAGTGCACGGCATCAGCCTTCGTGCTTTTACTCTCGTCCTCACCACAAGAATCAATATAATCGGAACGACGTCTCACATAATCATGGCACGGAATGATCCTTCGTGCATTAGCACTCATATAAAGGCACGGAATTGTAAATCGTGCGGCGCGACATCACCCTTCTTGCATTAACACTCTCTCACAAAATATCATGCACGGCATCATCCTTCGTGCTTTAACACTCTCTCAACAAAACAATGCACGGCATCACCCTTCGTGCTTTAACACTCTTCCTCACCCAAACAACAACAAAAAACAATAAGGGCAAGGAATTAAATAGAATCACAATAAAATCACAATGAAATTCCCGGCAAGGGAACAATATCAGAAGCAACAACATCTCGACAAGGGAGCAATATTAAAAGCAACAACATCCTGGCAAGGGAGACAATATCATAATCCTCCTCTCTTTTTCACACTTACTTAACAACTCAATTTACAACTTGAGCCAACGCTCTACCATGCTCAATTACCAATGATAATTTCACAATCAATTCACCACTTGAGCCAACACTCTTAAATGTTCAAATACCAATGATACTTTCACAAATCAATTCACAACTTGAGCCAACGCTCTTAAATGTTCAATTACCCATTTTACTTCCACAAGCCTTGTTCAAAAATAGGAATATCACATAAAGCATGAACAATACAAAACGGAGTCACATTAATCATAGTATAAGACGCACGGGCATGCTTGACACCAACGTATAGATACTCGTCACCATGCCTATACGTGATACTCAATAACTAACACATAGCAAATAGGACACGACTCCTAATCCCTCAAGCTAAGGTTAGACCAAACACTTACCTCAAACTTCCACGACCAACTCAAGCCTCAAACACCGCCTTTCCTTTAGAATTCTTCTCCAAATTACTTGTATCTAGTCCAAATTAATTTAACAACATCTATAAATGCTAAAGAATTCATATCCAATGCTTAATTATAGGTTTTCTATCATTTTTCCCAAAAAGTCAAAAATCGACCCCGGGCCCGCTTGGTCGAAACTCGAGGTTCGGACCAAAACCCGATCACCCATTCACCCACGAGCCCAAATATGCGACTAGTTTCAAAATCCGACCCCAAAACGAGGTCTAAATCCCAATTAATCAAAAATCCTTAACTCTACCCAAATTCCTAATTTCTACCATAAAAACCATAGATTTTAGGATGAAAATTGATGAAATGAAATGGGAAATTGAAAGAAAAAGGTTTAGAATCATATACCAATGCTTTAGGGAAGAACTTGTTCTTTGAAAATCGCCTCAATGCTCCATAGTTTTGAAAATATGAAGTTATGGACTAAATCCCGATTTTGCTACTGTTTATAATTCACTGGACAGGTCTTCTTCGCGTTCACGAAGGGCCTGTCGCGTTTGCGAAGGGTCAGGCCCAATAGCCTTCACGTTCACGTTTAGCGGCTCGCATTCGCGGAGCTTTAACTCCTCAAGCCTTCGCGTTCGTGGGCCGGTGGCCGCGTTCGCGTAGAACAAAATCCCTTCCCCCCTGCCCCGGCCCAAAGGCCTTCGCGTTCGCGATAGCAGGTCCGCGTTCGCGGAGGGTAGCACCCCCAAGGCTTCGCGTTCATGACCTGTTTCTAGCATTCGCATAAAAGGAAAATTCCTTCAGCCTAACTTACCAGAAACTGAAAACCTGCAACTTTTCTAAGTGTAAATACATTCCGAAACTCATCCGAAACTCACCCGAGCCCTCGGGGTTCCAAACCAAACATGCATACTAACCCAAAAACATCACATGGACTTGTTAGTGCGATCAAATCGCCAAACTAACACCTTTAACAATGAATTTAGCAGCAAAATCAAAGAAAAATCTCAAGAACACTTAAGTTTCAAATTTCACCACCCAGGGTCCGATTCACGTCATTTCAAGTCCGTTTCTTACCAAATTTTACAAACTCAATCTAAACGCCATATAAGACCTGTACCGAGCTCCGGAACCAAGATACGGGCCTGGTACCATCAATTTCAAAAACATTCAAATTTCCAAAAACTCATATATATTCCAGAAAATAATTTTCTTTAAAAATTCATTTCTCGGGCTTGGGACCTCGGAATTCAATTCCGGGCATACGCCCATGTCCTATATTTTCCTACGGACCCTCTGGGACCGTCAAATTACGGGTCCGGAATCGTTTATCCAAAATGTTGATCGAAGTCAACCTAAATTCATTTTAAAAGCAATATTCATCATTTTTCACAGATTTTCACATAATGGCTTTTCGGATACACGCCCGGACTGCACACGCAAATCGAGGTGAGACAAAAATGAGGTTTTAAGGTCTCAGAACATAGAATTTATTTCTAAAACAAGTGATGACCTATTGGGTCATCACAATTAGTTCCTTAAAAAAATAAAAAAGAATATACATATAATTCAAACCAACTCAACTAATGAAGTTTTAGCATAATAAAAGGATAAAATTTATTTCGAATAGATATATTTTCAAAGGTATTATATTAAAATTGGTAAAAAGACGACTAACTTGATGAAATTAATACATTAACTATTGGAGTTTCACTTTTTACTTAGACTCAATAACCCTCTAGCTTAACGTCATCAATTACTATTGATCTATTATACCTTAAGACATACAAAACTTACATTTTCATATAAAACAGATGATACTTTCTTATATTAATTTGTCAATATGTTGTCTTTCGATGAATAATTATCTCTTCCAAAGTTCCACACATAAAACTTATAAAAAGCAATATATTTATGCACATGTTTATGTTCACATACACCTAATATATATTTTAATATATGAATAAATTTAGAACATATCAACTACCCACTTTCAACAGAGAAGAGAAGCACAAAGTTTCGCCAACACATTATATGTAGTCACACAGATATATATTAACATACATCCGATTAAAGAAAAAAACATGTAGAACAAAAAACTAAACTCAACCGTAAGGAAAGAAGAAAGCACTGAAATATTGCTGGAAGTGAGAATATTACTGAAGGTTAAACAACTCCTTGGTACTGATATTATTTTCTTCCTCAAATTTAATCACCTTATTTTTTTCTTTCTAACCCCATAATTAATTTAGTACAAACATTTTTACTATGATACTAAACGTCTCTTATAAGCATATAAATAATATTGAATCCTAATAATAAATAACTTCACAGAAGAATATAAATCCTAGTGTCTATTGAATATATATTCTAGTTATTATACTTTTTTCCCAATATGGAATAATTTCTGTTGGAGAAATATTTAATATTAAGGGGCATAAAAGTCCGCTAATATTTCAAGGATATTTTTGTCACATAACATCATATGGTGATTTAAAAAACAATTTAATTGGATTCTCTTGGTAAATAATTAATTGAAAGAATTGATTATTTGGTTTTAACATAAAATATAATTTATTTTTTGTTGATTTAGATTCTTAATATTACTTCATTTCATGTTTGAATATTTAACCGTGATTATAATTTTATCCACCATAAATTTTATTTTCAAAGAGTAAAAAGATCGATGACATTCCACTTATAGATCATTATGTTTGTAAAATCATTAGTGGTATTGGTTCTTACAACCTTTTTATTTCTTTTCTCACACATTTATATTCTCAAACAAATTTTAGTTGTTCTTTAATAATTGGTATATTTTTATATTACACGAATAATTAATAGTACAAAAATATTACTTGACCAGGAAAGCAGTTCAAATATAATATAATAATATATTATCTTGGGAATTTTTTTCTCTATTTCAACGCTTTATGCAATCCGTTTAGCATTACTTTTTCAATTTTTGATATTGAATATTATAGAGTGGTAATGTATTATCAATATGGAGGATTTTTATGGAATTGATTTTATTAAACTTCTTGTCACGACCGTAAACCCAGACCCGGTCGTGATGGCGCCTCTCGTGAAGACAAGGCCAGCCGACACATTTCCAATTCGAAGTTAAACAGCTAAGCAGCAATACAACAGGCTAAAACATGATTTAATAACGCTAAACAACGGATAATTTCATAACAATGTGGAAGTACAACCAAAACACAGCCCAAATCGGGGTGTCACTAGTAATGAGCATCTACCAAGTCTGAATACAACTGACAAGGTCTGAAATGTACTCAGTACAGTCTAAAAAAATGAAGAGAGAGAAAGTAGTGCTGCGAACGTCGGCAGCTACCTTGCTAACTCCACTGACAACTGCCACCAAGCTCCGAAAATACCTGAATTTGCATACAAGGTGCAGAGAGTAAAATGAGTACTGTCAACTCAGTGAGTAATAATCATAAATAAAGACTGAGTGGTAAGAAATCACGAAAAGAGCATCAACATGCTGTATAGAAGCAGTTTCAAAACCTGTAATAAAGCAATGAAGCTGTAAAATCCTTTAAAACATCTTAGCTCAGTTTAAACCCTTTTGAAAATAACTTTTTCAACAGTTGCGCAAATGAAATGCAGAACAACTAGTGCAGATAAGCACAGAAATCCGCCCATCGGGCACAAATGCACAATGAAGCACGTAAAGGACAGGCAAATAAGAAAGATAAGCACATAAGCTTCGCCCCTCGGGCACAATATCAACAAATCCGCCCCTCGGGCAATATCTCAGAATAGTACCAGCCCCTCGGGCAACCACATAGAACAGTATCAGCCCCTCGGGCAATCACATCGAACAATACCAGCCCCTCGGGCTATATCTCACATCACACTGGATACCCGCGCTCACTGGGGGTGTGCAGACTCCTGGAGGGGCCCCTTACGGCCCCCAGCGCAATAACAAGCCATCTCGTGGCATCATAAACAGGCCTCATATCAATATCAAGCCACCTCGTAGCGTACATATCTCAGGCCCTCGGCCTCAAATCAGTATCAGTGTATCACCGCTGCGGCGTGCAGCCCGACCTAAAAGATGTCCTCACAACACAGGCCCTCGGCCTTACTCAGTCAAAATCACATAAGCCTCTCGGGCAATAGTAAATGTCACGACCCAATTCCCAACCTGGTCGTGATGGCGCCTCTCGTGAAGACAAGGCCAGCCAACTAATCCAAATCCTATCACTAACAATTATCAAACATAAATAAATAGAAGATACAACTTAATGACATTTAAACTTGTTAATTTCTACCCGACCGGGATGTCACAAGTCACGAGTATCTAAGGAAAAGCCCGAACACAACTACAAGGCCGATAATAACATATATGGAAAATTCTAGAAATCAAAAGACAACATCCGGTGCTGCGAACGCCGGCGGTCACCTTACTCAGCTACAATAGCCATACCTTCAATCAGCTAAATAACCCGCTACCGGGTGTACAATACCTGCAACTGCACGCGAGGTGCAGGGAGTAAAGTGAGTACTTCCAACTCAGTGGTAATAAGAGTAAATAATAACTGAGAGGCAAGAAATCACGTAAGAGCACTCCATCACGCTATATAGGACAGTACAACTCTCTCTCAGAAAAACAATGAAACCGTGAAAATCCTTTAGAAACTATCTGACTCAGTTTAAAACCTCTTTTGAAAACATCTTTTTCCAATAGTCAAGCAAATGAATGCATAATCAGATAGTGCAAGTCCGCACATAAGTCAGCCCCTCGGGCACAGCACTACACTAACAATTAATACCAGGCGTCTGGTAAGCAGTGCAAGAAGTAGCATAAATGCCAATGAAATGAGAGTATTGAATGTCATGCCACGTAGTACAAAGTGGAAACAATGCATGAATGCAATGTAATGCATATGATCGCTGCGGCGCGCAGCCCGATCCATTTGGGTACCCGCGCTCACTGTGGGGGTTCAGACTCCGGAGGGGCTCCTACAGCCCAAGCGCAATATCATCATAGTATCGCTGCGGCGTGCAGCCCGATCCATCCTCAGTCCAGAACATGCAAATGAGCCACTCGGGCAATTTCAAGTAATAGCTTTTAACTCAAAACATCAGAAAATGCAATTTAAGTCTTTAAACTTTAACAATATGACTGCACATTTCAAAACAGGGTTTAACTCAGGACTGAAATCATTTAATATGCTAAGTGTCATGAAAACAGTGATAATAATCCCTAAAGGATTTAAATAATCGGCACGAAGCCCAAAACATGGCAATCAGCCCAAATCACGATAGCATCAAGCAGGTTTTAGTCAATTACGCAGTAAAATCAACAACCAGGACGGACCAAGTCAACATCCCCAACGGTGCTCTACCCCACGCTCGTACCTGGCGTGCAAGTCACCACAATACAGCACTATGATGTGCAAATCCGGGGTTTCAAACCCTCAGGATATCATTTACAAATATTACTCACCTCGAACCGGCGAAATCTCTAGCCCGCGACGCCTTTGCCCCTCCAATCGGCCTCCACGTGCGTCGAATCTAACCAAAATCAGAGCGAATACATCACGCTATGCCAAGGGAACAATACCCAATCGAAAACAATCAAAATATAGCAAAAATCTCGAAACTAGCAAAACCCGAGCCCCGGGCCCACTTCTCGAAAAATTACAAAACTCACATCACCGGATTCCTCGTCTCGCCACGAGTCCGTACATATCAAATTTACCAAAATCGGAGTCCAAATGCTCCCTCAAATCCCAATTTAAATTCTCAAAATTCCAAGCCCTAGTTCATCAATTTTAGGCTTAATTCCATGAATTTATAGGTGGATTTCACAATATAATCGAGTTTTAAGACCAAGATTCTTACCTCAAGTCGATTCCTCTTGAATCCCTCTTTCATCTCCTCCAAAAATCTCCAAAAACGAGCAACTATGGGTGTAAAATGACCCCAAAATCGCGACTGACGTGTTTTAAAACATTCTGCCCAGGTATTTACTCTTCGCGATCGAGGAAAATGCTTCGCGATCGTGGAGAACAATTTTTCCAGCCCAAAATTTACTCTTCGCGTCGCGATCAATGCTTCGCGATCGCGATGAACAGTTCCCAGCTCTTCCGGACAGCCTCCAGTATAACGGTCATAACTTTTTGCACACAACTCCAAATTACAAATGGTTTGATGTTCTGAAAACTAGACACATAGAGCTATAATTTCATATGTTTTTCATTTCCTGACTTCTTATACATTGCGAGATATAAGCTTTCAAAGTCAACCCTTTGTATTAGAGACCTTCCCGGGCAGCCTAGAGTGTAACCACCATAACTTTTTGTACACAACTTCAAATTCCAATTAATTTACATTTCTGAAAACTAGACACAAAGGGCTACAATTTTCATTTTTGGATCATCTCCAAATTCCTTATAATTGTGAGATATAAGCTTCCTAAGTGGGATCAACGCAACAGGATATTTCTTCTTCACGATCGCGAACGGCTTTCCGCGATCGCGATTCATTGGCACATTTCTCACATTTTACTCACTGCGATCGTGACCAATTCCCCGCGATCGCATAGAACACTGCTGTAGCCAAAAACCAGCAGTTAAAAATGGCCTAGAAATGGTCCGAAACCACCCTGAAACTCACCTGAGGCTCCCGGGACCCCAACCAAAAGCATGTACATGTCTTAAAACATTATCCAAACTTGTTCCAATCATCAAAACACATCTAACAACACTAAAATCATCAATTCTCATCGGATTCAAGCCTAAGTTCTTTAAAAACTTTCGAAACACGCATTCAATCAAAAACCCAACCAAACAGCGTCCGAATGACTTGAAATTTTGCATACACATCACAAATCACATATGGAAGCTACAGCAACCCTCGGAATTCCATTCCGACCCTCGGATCAAAATCTCACCTATCAACCGGAATCAGCCAAAATACTAACTTCGCCAATTCAATCCTAATTCTACACCGGATCTCCAAAATCAATTCCGATCTCACTCCTAAGTCACAAATCATCCCCCGAAGCTAACCAAATCACCGAAAATCACATCCGATCCCTATAACTCATAAGTCAACATCCAATTGACTTTTCCAACTTAAGCCTTCCTTAAAGAGACTAAGTGTCTCATTTCTTATCAAAGCCAATCCAAATAACTCTCAGACACCACATACCGATAACGAAACATGAAGAAGCATAAAATGGGGGAAACGGAGCAGTAACACATGAGACGACGGGTCGGGTCGTCACAGTAAAACAGTGTTTCTCAGCCCAAAACATCATTTAAATATCATTTGAGTATTAAAACAGAGTGAACATGGCTGAGTTTTGAAAACAGTGGAAATTAACATGACTGAGTTCAAGTAATAAGTCAAAACAGTGAGGAAATATCAACAAAAACCCCCGAGGGGTTCAAATAGTTGGCACGAAGCCCAAATATGGCATGCAGCCCAAATAATAATGATAAAAAATAGATTTCAGTCAAATACGCGATAAAATTATCAATCGGGATGGACCAAGTCACAGTCCCCAATAGTGCACGACCCCACGCTCGTCGTCAAGCGTGTGCCTCACCTCAATATAGCACTACGATGTGCAATCTGGGGTTCCAAACCCACAGAACATTATTTAGAATCATTACTCACCTCGAACCGGCTACATCTCTAGCTCGCAACGCCTTTGCCCCTCGAATCGGCCTCCACGCGCATCGAATCTATCCAAAATTAGAACGAGGACGTCAAAATATGCCAAAGGAATAAAGCCCAAGCGAAAACAATCAATAACGGGCACCAATCCCGAAATTAGCAAAATCCGATCCCTGGGCCCACTTCTCGAAACTCAGAAAATTTCACATCAATAGAATCCTCATCCTCATACGAGTTCATACATATTAAGAACATCGAAATCGAACCTCAAATGGCCCCTCAAATCCCCACTCAAAGGTCTCTTAAATCTCAAGCCCTAATTACCCATTTTTGCTACTGATTTTCTATGTATTTCAAGCATACAAATGTTAAAATTCATCATAGAAACAAGTTTAGGGTCCAAAAATCTTACCTCCATAAAATCCTCTTGAATTCCCTCTTCAATAAGCTCTCCCAAGCTTTCTCCCAGATGAAATATGGTTAAAACCCTCTCAAAATCGCGAAGGGTGAAATATATGCATTCTGACCCAGGCATCTTCGCATCTGCGGTCAATCCATCGCATCTGCGGTGCCGCTTTTGCGGTCCAAAAGCTGCTTCTGCGGTTCTTCACTTAACTGCCCAATCCGCATCTGCGATGAAGTAGCCGCATCTGCGCCATCGCAGATGCGGTCCCACAACCGCTTCTGCGGTTCCTGCGAACCTCACCAGCTTTCGCTTCTGCGACCAATTCTCCGCATATGCGGCGTCGCACCTGCGGTCCCCAATCCGCAGGTGCGGAAATGCCAGAAGCATAAAATCTGCAGCTGCAACAAGGTTCCAAACTTCTCCGCAATCATTCCGAAATCACCCCGAGGCCCCTGGGACCTCAACCAAAAGCACAAACATATTCTAATACCTTATTCAAACTTGTACCAACCTTCAAATCATCTCAAACAACATCAAATTACCCAAAACACATCGGATTCAAGCCAAACTTTCTAGAATCTTCCAAATTCCGCTTTTGATCAAAAATCCAACCAAACCACGTCCGAATGACCTGAAATTTTGCACACACATCCCAAATGACATAACGGAACTACTGCAACTTTTGGAATTTCATTCCGACCTCTATATCAAAATCTCGCCTATCAACCGGAAAACGCCGAAATCTTAATTTCGCCAATTCAAGCCTAAACCTTCCACGGACTTCCAAAATGCATTCCGATCACGCTCCTAAGTCCCAAATCACCTAACGGAGCAAACCAAATCATAAAATTTCCGATCCGAGATCATATACAAACAAGTCAAATCTTGGTCAAACCTTTCAAATTTCAAGCTTCAAACTCATAATTGTTCTTCCAAATTCATTCCGATTACCCTAAAAACCAAAACCAATGGTTTACATAAGTAATAATATACTACACGGGGCAAGTCATGCCCGAGAACTGGCGAGCAAAGTGCAAAAACTCAAAACGACCGGTCGGGTCGTTACATCATCCCCCACTTAACATACGTTCGTCCTCGAACGTGCCCAGAGTTGTTCCAGAAGCCGACCAATTGCTGAATAACCTTACCATGCACATACCTGGGGGTGATCCCACATCACCCTATCTCCTATAGGTCTGATAACACATAGAAACTGGAATTTCACAATCCAATCCAGCCCAAAAACCATAGAACCATATTTTCCACTTCTGACACCTTCAATGCGATCAAAATCTCACATTTATACTATGAATAAGCCCGAACAAGTTGTAATAACCCATACCTGCAACCTCAGGTGAAATTACATGATATACCACATAACCAAACATTTACAGCGATAACTTCTAATCATAACAGCCACACACAACAACCGAATACCGGTAGAAACCTCTTATCCACTAAAGTCTCGTTCCAACACTTTCATATACTGCCAATGATAAATAAAACACACAGTAAGCCATAACCATTTCTTAGATCAACCATTCATGAAGCCTCTTCTCCTTTGGAAAAAACCATAGCAAATTTCTGAGCCATCCCTCAATATTTATCCTTCCAACGTGCTAAAATTGAATTCGTTCGTATTCATTAATGATCCCAACGATCTCATCTAATCACACATAACCACTCTGGTGACATGACACCTCAATGCAGACTAAAGCCGTAACTTGCGCAATCCGCGCACCAATAAGATACAATCTGAACATACTCAACTCTTGATAATGACTCAAATGAAAAAGCTGCACCTCAAGCTCACCGGTACCAGCACAACACAAGGCTGAGAACTCGTCTCACATCGTAGAAATAGAACATACGAATCTAACCCGCAAGGTCATATCTCCACATAACTTCGCTACAATGCGCGATCCTATCCAAATACTGCTCCACATGAAATACCTCAAGTCACTCTGCTCGAAATTGATGACCACGCGCAATTGATGTCTAGAACCAAAGCAAATCATCATGACCACAGTGAAGCAAATACATAACACTACTCAACCCAAAAGGATATAACCGATACGCCATCCACCGAGCAATATCCAATACTCTTTCTCGCTCGACTTCCACTAAGAAACCCCTAATGGAACTGCACCATCTGTGCCTATACCCAACAAATCATAACGCCTCGCAACATAGAAAAGGTAACTCATAGATCTCCCCAGATTACTAATAAGCTCAATAACAATCGAATCAACACATCCCTCAACAATACAATCCGAAGCCAACCAAGCCGACTCAAGTTAGAACACGCATCCACATTGGCATGCCAACGAACTCCTTATCAAGGAAATCCTGAAGCTGCTCCATCAACTCCTTTAACTCTGCCGGGGCCATACGATACGGTGCCCGGCATCAAATCAATACCGAAATCAACAACCTTTCTTGGCAACATGCCCGACCACAAGAAACACATCCGAAAAGTCCCTCACCACCAGAACTGAATCAATATGAGGAGCCTCTGCACTGACATCCTTCACGAGAGCCCAAAATAAGAAAAATAATCCTTCCCAGCGATCCGCTGGGCCTTCGAAATATAAAACCATCCTACTAAGGACATAATCCGTCGAACCTCGCCACTCGGTCCGTGGCATTCCTGGCATAACCAACATCGCCGCCTTAGCACAATAGATCCGAATGATACAACAATGAGACAACCACTCCACACCCAATATCACCTCCAAAATCGAACGTACCAAGCAGCAAAAGATCCCCTCTGGTCTCCAAACCCCGTTAGTCACTAAGCAGTGCCGATACACATGACCCACAACCACAACATAGCTTGATTATGAGAACTCCTAGTTCCAACTCCATATAGCACACGAATCACATATCCGATCCCAGTTCCGCTGTCCGAATACATACCACATCTTTAATACCCAATCATTCCACGAGAGATACTCTAACATTCTTCTGTGCCTCCAAGCAAACTCGGATATCAGCAGTCGATCTACAAGAAAGTGCCGCAATACTACCGAAGTACCATCAACTTAATCACATTGCCTTTCTCTGAAATATATACCCTCGTCAAATTACCTCCAACTAGCAATACCATTTCATTAATCATCTGAAGATCATTTCCCTAATCATCTGAAGCTCATTTCTCTAATTATCTGAAACTGCCCGCTGCCTAAGAAATTTATGGCCTTCCGTTCAGAACTGAACCGCAACCTTACACACGCAAATCTTAATCCTCCACACATACCGCATATACCAATCCATCCTAAAATAACATGAGAATTTCATACCCTTTCCGAGCCACAAGCAATTATGTACTCAACCAACCAAGAACTTTCCATTGATCCCATTCAGAAGAAAATCACTACACATCCCCTGCTCCTCATGCTAGCAGAAAATATACATCTCTAGCCACGGTAGAAAATAACAAGAACTCTCCGACTCCCCTTTGCACAAACAAGCCTGTCAGGCCTACGCAGGCCGCTAAAACCCAAGAGCATTACCGCGAAATACCTGAAGAAACTCATTACCTCGTAAACACCCATAGAACTAATCATATCCTTACCATACCGATCTGGCCTACTACCAAGCTATCCCATCTATTCGAGCTCCCTTCTGATTTATCTTCACTTGATACTCCTTCTTGCTATAACATCACATTTCCTCAACCCAAACTTACCACACGAGACCCAAGCATAATACCACACGACCTAAGGCTCACAATCCGCTGAATACTCTTTTAAATGTTCCCAAAAGCACCACATTCAGAATACCTACCCTGAAAAGACCTCCTGCGAATCTGAAGATATTACTCTCTTATTACTAATGTATAGAATCCCATAATTGATATAGAAATGACTCAAGTCTTGTCACCCTCCAAATGCAAAACCTCAGTTTCTAGCCAAATTATATACCTGAAAATTTCCAATTGTTACATGTAAAACCCAGAACGCATTAGAACCATTCTCTATAGTCATCCACTCTACCCAAACTACAATTACCCCGATCAAAAGAACCGAACAACCTGCGCCTCATTGGCACTTCTGACACTACAGCATATAACCTTACCTTGATGCCACCAAGCCACTCCCTTTCCTATGCACTAAGCATTCTTTATCAACACTAACTCAAGACATTCCGTGATTCTCAACCACCTATGAAGCATGATATAACCTTACCTTAGTCGAAATATTTTTCCTTTACTCGAGCCATTGTGAGCACGTGATTTTTTCCCTAAGCAGTAATTCCCAAAATTTCAAATAAAGCAATTTTTTCTAGTAATTTGTTGTGAATTTTGTGGCATTCTTTGGTAATTGTTGCATTTTTTAATTTGTTGCATTTTTAATTCATATGAAAATACCAAAAATATGCATTGGCATTTAGGGANGGAGTTCAGTGGTTCGGGGATGAGCAGTGGGGTGTTGCTTGAAGTGTGGCATGTGTTGCAGTGGTGATGGGGAGTGGATTGGTTTTGTGGCTTCGGGATGTTTTGAGGAGGTATGGGATTTTGAGTGTTGGGGAAGCTGATATCCGAGGTAGTGAGGGAAAATGACAAGCTTGCCAAGTTCCGAACTTGGTCCAATTCTTCCTGAAATTTTAATAACTTCTGTTCGAGCTGGGAGGCACTTTCCTTGGATACCTGAATACGTTGAGAAGTCTCTACCCTTTCAACTTTTCCTTTCTGATGTTGCTCAAATCTTCCATCTTTCCTTTGTGCTTGTTTCTGATAGGTGTGAGCACGTGATTTTTGCCCTAAGCAATAATTCCCAAAATTTCAAACAAAACAGTTTTTCTAGTATTTAAAACTGTTGTGAATTTTGTGGCATTCTTTGGTAATTGTTGCATTTTTATTTGTGCATTTTAATTCATATGAAAATACCAAAAATATGCATTGACATTTAGGGATTTAACTTCACAATTTTAGTAAATTGCAAGAAAATAGTTCATCGCATTACTAATTATTGCATTTGTTTTAAATAGAGTTATAAGTAATTCTAGGAGTTAAACAGTGTAATTAGGTATTTACTTTGTTTTAGCATTTTATAAAATCAGAAAAATAAATAAATACAAAAAAATATATATACAAAAATGGATAAAAAGAAAAAAAGGAAAAATTAAAAATGGTCTTCATTGGAGACCAAATTTGGGTCAAAATCAGTTAGCCCCAATAAAATTCCCACGCCCAGGCCCAAATGCTCTGCCGGTCCAGGTGCCTCTTCATCAAACGACGTCGTTTTGACGTCGTTAATCACGACCATCCATTTCCCTAGATCCAGCGGCCACAATTGGCTCTCAAAATGTAATAAAAATGTAATAATTTTTATACAAAATGTAACGACAACTCCCATCTTCCTCGTACAAACCTTAACCCCGCCTTCCTCCACCGTCCTCCGCCCTAGCCCCACCGCCCTCCGCCGCCGGCCGGAAATCGTCGCCGCTGGCGGCGATGCTCCGATGACCACCAAAAATACACCATTGAATCCCCTCGTCTTCCCCTGTCCAACCATGCCCTCAGCTCCCCTCGAATCATAGCCAGTCGTCTCAAATATTCCATCAAAGTTTCCGGCCAAGTTGCAAACTCACCCAAACTGGCCCAAATTCGTACCAAATGTCCCTCATCCCTCCCCCATTATTAATCCCTAACCAAAACCTTTCGAATCTTGCCAGAGCTTCTCGAATTTCAGATCTTAGAACCGGCAGAACCCTAGCTCAGAAATTTTAGGGATTTTGGACCGTAATTTCCCTAATCATGTGTGTTCTTTTGAAAACACACGATTAGGGATGTTACGCGTCAAGAATCTCGGAGGATTCAAACAATTGGCCATTCAGAGTTCACCCCATAGTCAGTCGAGTGCTCAATCTAAGTAAGTTTTCCTTGTTCTTCTTCGTTAGTCTTTTTATCTTGAACTGATATTTCCCCTTGATCAATCAATTTAGGGCATGAGTTTATTTCTCCTCATTTTTTCGGTTGAACCAGTGTTCAACTAGGTTAGCCAATGTTTCTTATTTGTTAATCTTCATTGTCTTTTAATCAACAGTAAGAATTGGGTCGTTTGTCAATTTAGTTGTGACTGAGTTCTTTAGAATTAGGATTGATCATGTTTAGGATTTAGTTTAAGTTTTGAGTCGCTTAAATCTTCTCCAGGCCTCATAAATGTTTGTGTTGTTCTATTAGTTGTGTGTGTCGAATCTGTTTGCTTAACAGTTTTGATCAATACTATTTGAGCACTGTTTTGCTTGAACTTGTTACTAGTAGTTGTTAATCCAAAAATCAGTAGTTATTTGAATTTAGGATTGGCGATTGGATTGGTGGCTGGTTAATTTGCAGAAATAATTATTTGGACCAGGGTCAGTTAGAAAGTTTAGTGTAGTTAATGTAGGCTAGTAATTTCAGGAGGTTCAAAGGGTAGTTTAGGCATAGGAAAAGGGTACTTTCATCAGATTTAGTAATTGTTGAAGAGGGGTAAGGATAGAATAGTGATTGTAATAGGCATAGAACTTTCTAGGAGGGACTATAGTGTAAGTTCTAATAAACTTAAGTTAGTTGCTTGTGTAACAAGTCAGAAATAATGGGAAACACTGAAATTAGAATAGGGACTAAGGGGGTAAAGGGAAAAATCTGAAATTGGATTAAGTTCACCTATAAATAGGCATTCACTTGCTTTGAGAAAAGGAGTTTTTCTGGATAGCCATCTCGACCCCCTTCCTCAAAACCCTCTGATCATCCTCAAGTTTCAGAAAACAATAGAAAAGTAAAAATTACTATTCCATTAATCTCTCCTAACCTCATTCTCAAATTTCAGTCATTAATCCCATTTCCTAGCTCGTTAAGGATAAGAAGTAACCTGAACTCATCTGTGTATGCTCACTTTGGATATTCACAAGCTTTTCGAATCATGTGTGCATGAGATTTACTTAGTCCAGGTTGATTTGTTGTTTGTTCACTGGGGATGGCAGTCCTGGGTTCATTTTTAGCTGTTTGGTGCTGTTTGGGTTAATCTGTGAACTCTATTGGCTCTCTTTTTTACTCTGAGTTGTTGGGTCTGGCTGGACTGTTGTTGAGATTTTAAACTGGTTTTCTGAGCTGCTGCTGAAGTTGTTACTGCTGCTAATCTCTCCCTTTTCTCATGTGCAATTACCAGGTACACATTTGAATTACCTTGACGTAGCTTTGAATTGAAGTTGGAATGAAATGTGTTCACCAGATTTGCGTTCGTCTGAATATTGTTTGCACCTCATAATTGAATAGATGTTAGCTAATTATATGTAGTTGATGTTAGTCATTTGTTTTAGCTAATCAAATTTGTTTTTGTATTATATGAACAGTAGATATATATATGGACTGTAACTAGGGACTGCTGAACTGTTATGATCATGTTAACATCCTGTTAGTTTGCTCATTAGGATTTGTTAAGTTGTTGGCTTGTCTCACTACATCCATTAGTGCTAGAATTTGTTTTAACATTCATGCGTTTGATTCCAGATTAGGCAGTCAGATAGTGATGAAATTCAATCAAAATAGAAGCATCAGAATGGTTGAGTTTGTAATTATATGAAATCACGTACGCTTGGCAAAACAAAGGGTGACTGACTCATTTCGTTGATTCATTTCTGGGCTTCAACAAATATCATAATGGGAAATGTGTATAATTAGTTGGTTGTTGCTAATTTCAGAATAAGTTCCTTAATTTGTCCAATTACCTTTTGTTAAACCTGACTGATAACTTTGGGCATAAAGGCTGCCGGTTGAAGCCCAAGTTGAATTTAACCGTA
Organism: Nicotiana attenuata; assembly: GCF_001879085.1. NCBI lineage: Eukaryota > Viridiplantae > Streptophyta > Magnoliopsida > Solanales > Solanaceae > Nicotiana > Nicotiana attenuata. The sequence goes on from NW_017672075.1 coordinate 55,389, forward strand.
TTTTACTCTTACTGGGCTGAGCTTGAGGCCTAAAGGCATTGCTAGATTTTGAATGAAAGTCAAAGACTTAAACATAGTAGTGCTTGAACCATCATAAATAATTAGGGCCCTTTTAGAGACAAATAAAAATCATAGTTCACTTTAGGATTTGTCTTTAAATAACGAGATGAGCCTCGCCCAAACAAGACACACAAATTGCGAGGCCCTCATTAATTGCTTATATAAAAATATTTAGACCTCGGGATGTGCCATTTAGCGAATTTCATGGCTCCCCACACAGTTAATAAAAGCGTAGTTGCTTTAGGCACGTATTTTAATAAATTTACCTTCCTAAATACGGGTGCACATTTATGTGACCCAAATCCAAATCTCAACGAAGTCGAAATGTGTTAACAGTCACGGGTGCACTGGTGCGACGTGGTTTGAGGCGCATTTCCACGACGTTGCAATTCGTTTAAAAATCGAATAAATAAAAAATGAAAGCGGTTTATTAATAAAAGCACATTTCGAAATCAGATAAGATCAAATACAATAGTTGAGCGACCGTGCTAGAACCATGGAACCCGGGAATGCCTAACACCTTCTCCCAGGTTAACAGAATTCCTTACCTGGATTTCTGGTTCGCGGACTGATAACAGAGTCATAATCTCCTCGGGTCGGGATTTAACTGTGACACCATTAATTTCCTAAGTGGCGACTCTGAATCTTATAATAATCCCGTTTCGATTGTCACTTCAAGTTGGAAATAACTCCCTTTATTATACCCTTACAGGGTGTAGCGTAAAAAAGGAGGTGTGACAGCTCTGGCGACTCTGCTGGGGACAAGAACCCAGAACTTTGGTTCAGGGTTCAGAATTCGAGCTTAGATATATTGTTGTATTTGGCTTTATCTGATTTTTCTTCATGTTTCATGCTAAATGTGCAAAATGTTGCTTTTTTACCGCTTTGATATTATCGGGATTGTATATAAACTGTGGCGAAACCCTTCTCTTCTCACCTCCGGGGATGTGCTTACTGGTTGAGACTCCCTATTCTGTTAGTGTCAATACCCTGAAATAAGAAAGAGGCCGGAAAAGTTACTAAGCCGGATGGCCTTTTGGTTCCCGGTACGTAGCCCCCTCCTCGACTCGAGTTGTCCGCTCGGGTACACAGTCTAGAACACATACCCAGATTTTGAACCTAGAAGAACTTAACTTCATGCCGGATCCCTAGTAGGAGCGCTTATCTGCATCACGTGCATTTTGACTTAGGGGACTCAACATAGGGGTTAGGTCCGTCTAGGAGAGGTGTACCCGAAATAATGGACCATCCTGATGCATCCTACTTGTGCATTTATCTGTTTTGGACTCACATGCTGACCGGCTTTAAATATTTGGAAAAACAAAAGAGAGAGAAAAGAGCAAATAGCAGTGTGGAGAGTTAATTACCTATACCAGAGAAAAAAATGGCCAAGTAGTGCTGAAATGCTGCCGGATTTTTGAAAATGAAAGAAAAGAAGAAAAGTAGTTTTGTTTGCCAATGGAAAAAAAAAGAGTTTTATTTTCAAATTAGTTCATTTTATTTGCCACTACAAAGAAAATATAAAAAGAGTCTTACTTTCAGAAAAATGAATTTGCCAACAAAAGACAAAAAAAAAGAGTTATTTTTCAAATTAGGGATGTTGTCAAAATAATTAGGTTTATTTTACCGAACTACGCAGGTTTGATTCTCACCGAATGTGAGATACGTAGGCAACCTTCATCGGGTCCAACCACCCTTTTGCAAAAATAGCAAAAAATACCAAAATTTTAATTTTGTCACAAAATAAGTCGGGTGATGCCATTCTTGTTTAAAATAAGCCGAATGTCCCAAAAGGGCGCCGGAAGGCTGTTTTTGCAAGAACAGCCACCCCGAGTCAGTTTCAACGGTTAGCAGGCACAGCCTTGAAATCTTCTCCCCGAAGTGCTGAAAGGCCGTAACTGCAAAACCGGCCGTTCGTTTTAAAGTTGGAAATTTGAACAAAAATAGTGTCATTTGCTTTTCTTTTTAGGTCAAATAAGTTATTAAATCACCTTAATAAATGTGCAGGATGAGCACGACTCAAAATGAACCCTTTTCAATCATGCATAAAATCCCTTTGGAGTTGCGTCTGTGGTGGAACGATTTGGGCAAAGAAGGGCAAAATGCGGTCAAGAAACATTTGAAAGGGCTTACCGGTTTGCTTGATATTGCGCCTCGGGGAGATATTATTAGAGCACTGGTTACATGTTGGGACCCAGCACATAATGTGTTCCATTTCTCGGATTTTGAGCTTACCCCGACATTAGAGGAAATAGCTGGCTACATTGGAAAGGATGAGGTTCCGTTGAGGCACAAGTACTTGGTTGCTCCCAGAGTCGTAGCTGTACATAAGTTTTTAGATTCCTTGAAAATAGTTAGGGCCGTCCATAACCCAGACTTGGCAAATGGCTTTTGTACTCTAAGCTTCATATATCATCGCTATGGACATATCGGGGGGTTCAACAACCCAGAAAGTAAGATATGCAGCAAAGGAAACCGCCAGAAGTGGGAGGAGCATCGATGTTTCGCTTTTATGGTGGCTTTCTTGGGGGTTTTAATATTTCCAAGGAAGGATGGGAACATTAACATAAAAATAGCTGGGATTGTCAGTACATTAATCACTCAAGCTAAAAGTACACTTGCACCTATGATATTGGCAGACATCTTCCGAGCTCTTACATCTTGTAAAGCTGGGGAAACTTTCTTCAAGGGGTGCAACTTATTGTTGCAAATGTGGATGATTGAGCATCTGTATCATCGCCCTCAGTTTTTGAGCTATGGGTCTCCAGAAAAGACGTGCATAGAAGAATTTAACACAAGAACTAAAGGGGTCAACTTGCCAGAAGGGGTCACGGGTTGGACAACATATTTTCGGTCCCTCACTGCTAGCCAAATAGAGTGGACACTGGGATGGTTACCTGTTGATGAAGTCGTATATATGCCGGCAGCCCGACCACATTTTCTTCTGATGGGGCTTAGAAGCATTCAGCCTTACGCACCGTATCGAGTGTTGAGGCAACTGGGAAGATGCCAGGTAGTACCCAAGGATGATGATCTTAGTTTGCAAGTGGTCGAGATTGGCCCTGATGGCCAGTTTCCTGAAGCAGTGGTCCGTCAAGTCTGGAGCGAATGTCAATATTTGGCGGCAAATACTTGTGTCCGGGATCGAGCCAAAGGAGAGGTGTCACCTGATTATCAGGCTTGGTATAGACGGGATGTTGCNTATTTGCCACTACAAAGAAAATATAAAAAGAGTCTTACTTTCAGAAAAATGAATTTGCCAACAAAAGACAAAAAAAAAAAGAGTTATTTTTCAAATTAGGGATGTTGTCAAAATAATTAGGTTTATTTTACCGAACTACGCAAGTTTGATTCTCACCGAATGTGAGATACGTAGGCAACCTTCATCGGGTCCAACCACCCTTTTGCAAAAATAGCCAAAAATACCAAAATTTTAATTTTGTCACAAAATAAGTCGGGTGATGCCATTCTTGTTTAAAATAAGCCGAATGTCCCAAAAGGGCGCCGGAAGGCTGTTTTTGCAAGAACAGCCACCCCGAGTCAGTTTCAACGGTTAGCAGGCCAAATCGGGGTGTCACTAGTCATGACAATGTGGAAGTACAACCAAAACACAACCCAAATCGGGGTGTCACTAGTCATGACCATCTACCAAGTCTAAATACAACTGACAAGGTCTGAAATGTACTCAGTACAGTCTAATAAAATGAAGAGAGAGAAAGTAGTGCTGCGAACGTCGGCAGCTACCTTGCTAACTCCACTGACAACTGCCACCAAGCTAAGAAAATACCTGAATCTGCACACAAGGTGCAGAGAGTAAAATGAGTACTGCCAACTCAGTGAGTAATAATCATAAATAAAGACTGAGTGGTAAGAAATCACGAAAAGAGCATCAACATGCTGTATAGAAGCAGTTTCAAAACCTGTAATAAAGCAATGAAGCTGTAAAATCCTTTAAAACATCTTAGCTCAGTTTAAACCCTTTTGAAAATAACTTTTTCAACAGTTGCGCAAATGAAATGCAAAACAACTAGTGCAGATAAGCACAGAAATCCGCCCCTCAGGCACAAATGCACAATGAAGCAAGTAAAGGACAGGCAAATAAGAAAGATAAGCACATAAGGTTCGCCCCTCGGGCACAATATCAACAAATCCGCCCCTCGGGCAATATCTCAGAACAGTACCAGCCCCTCGGGCAACCACATAGAATAGTATCAGCCCCTCGGGCAATCACATCGAACAATACCAGCCCCTTGGGCTATATCTCACATCACACTGGGTACCCGCGCTCACTGGGGGTGTGCAGACTCCTGGAGGGGCCCCTTACGGCCCAAGCGCAATAACAAGCCATCTCGTGGCATCATAAACAGGCTCTCGGCCTCATATCAATATCAAGCCACCTCGTGGCGTACATATCTCAGGCCCTCGGCCTCAAATCAGTATCAGTGTATCACCGCTGCGGCGTGCAGCCCAACCCAAAAGATGTCCTCACAACACAGGCCCTCGACCTTACTCAGTCAAAATCACATAAGCCTCTCGGGCAACAGTAAAACAGTATTTCTCAGCCCAAAACATCATTTGAATATCATTTGAGTATTAAAACTAAGTGAACATGGCTGTGTTTTGAAAACAGTGGAAATTCACATGAATAAGTTCAAGTAATAAGTCAAAACAGTGAGGAATATTATCAACAAAAACCCCCCGAGGGGTTCAAATAGTTGGCACGACGCCCATATATGGCATGCAGCCCAAATAATGATGATAACAAATAGATTTCAGTGAAATACGCGGTAAAATCATCAATCGGAACGGACCAAGTCACATTCCCCAATAGTGCACGACCCCACGCTCGTCTTCAAGCGTGTGCCTCACCTCAATATAGCACTGCGATATGCAATCCGGGGTTTCAAACCCTCAAAATATCATTTAGAATCATTACTCACCTCGAACCGGCTACATCTCTAGCTCGCAACGCCTTTGCCCCTCGAATCGGCCTCCACGTGCGTTGAATCTATCCAAAATCAGAACGAGGATGTCAAAATATGCCAAGGGAACAAAGCCCAAGCGAAAACAATCAATAACGGGCACCAATCCCGAAATTAGCAAAACCCATCCCTAGGCCCACTTCTCGAAACTCAGAAATTTTCACATCAATAGAATCCTCATCCTCATACGAGTTCATACATATCAAGAACATCAAAATCGAACCTCAAATGGCCCCTCAAATCCCCACTCAAAGGTCTCTTAAATCTCAAGCCCTAATTACCCATTTTTGCCACTAATTTTCCATGGATTTCAAGCATACAAATGTTAAAATTCATCATAGAAACAAGTTTAGGGTCCAAAAATCTTACCTCCATGAAATCCTCTTGAATTCCCTCTTCAATTAGCTCTCCCAAGCTTTCTCCCGGATGAAATATGGTGAAAACCCTCTCAAAATCGCGAAGGGTGAAATATATGCATTCTGACCCAGGCATCTTCGCATCTGCGGTCAATCCACCGCATCTGCGGTGCCGCTTTTGCGGTCCAAAAGCCGCTTCTGCGGTTCTTCACTTAACTGCCCAATCCGCATCTGCGATGAAGTAGCCGCATCTGCGCCAATGCAGATGCGGTCCCACAACCGCTTCTTCGGTTCCTGCGAACCTCACCAGCTTTTGCTTCTGCGACCAATTCTCCGCATATGCGGCATCGCACCTGCGGTCCCCAATCCGCAGGTGCGGAAATGCTAGAAGCAGAAAATCTGCAGCTGCAACAAGATTCCAAACTTCTCCGAAATCATTCCGAAATTACCCCGAGGCCCCCGGGACCTCAACCAAAAGCACAAACATATTCTAATACCTTATTCAAACTTGTACCAACCTTCAAATCATCTCAAACAACATCAAATCACCCAAAACACATCGGATTCAAGCCAAACTTTCTAAAATCTTCCAAATTCCGCTTTTGATCAAAAACCCAACCAAATCACGTCCGAATGATCTGAAATTTTTGCACACACATCCCAAATGACATAACGGAACTACTGCAACTTTTGGAATTTCATTCCGACCTCAATATCAAAATCTCGCCTATCAACCGGAAAACGCCAAAATCTTAATTTCGCCAATTCAAGCCTAAACCTTCCACGGACTTCCAAAATGCATTCTGATCACGCTCCTAAGTCCAAAATCAACTAAAGGAGCTAACCAAATCATAAAATTTCCGATCCGAGATCATATACAAACAAGTCAAATCTTGGTCAAACCTTTCAAATTTGAAGCTTCAAACTGAGAATTGTTCTTCCAAATTCATTCCGATTACCCTGAAAACCAAAACCAACGGTTTACATAAGTCATAATATAGTACACGGGGCAAGTCATGCCCGAGAACTGGCGAGCAAAATGCAAAAACTCAAAACGACCGGTCGGGTCGTTACACTTTACGACATATTTTAAATGAGAATTCAATAGACAAGGTTGTATTAATTATAAAATATTAAATATTAAAAAAAAATTAACGTAGAAGTTATTGTTGTCCAAAAAAAAAAGCTAATACATTTATGTCCTTTCCCTATAAGTTCTTCTGTTTAATAATTGACTTTTATAATAATATATGCTATCCTGTTTCGAAAAGGATTTGGACAATATAATATTTTTTACCCTTCAAAAATAGAGTTTATATTGGACAAAATTATAATTTAATCATTCTCCTAATATTTTGGATTTAGAAATCAACTAAAATTTTATTCATTTCTTTTCTTATTTAAACTATGTAATAAATCATAATATTTAGGACTTTAAGTTGATTAAGATTTTAACCTTATAAAATTACTTCCTTATTAGAACTATGTATGTAATATAGCTATAATATGTTTCAATTAACTTGGAAAATCAAACGTGTATATATGCATGTATCTAGGTCATTATATAGCATAAGTGAAGTCACAAGCTACAAAACGACGGAGAATATAATTTATGAATTACAACAATAATTATACTTTGCTAGGACGCACATCTATTTTAATATCTAATATCTATGCCCCGAAATAATTACAATAGTAAGATTCTTAAAAGTAATCATGTAGGATTCCTAACGTGTAGTATTATGTCCTAAAACTAATAGAATTACAAGGCTAATGTCTGGAATTTCGATTATGTCCTTTTATTGAGAGTTATTTGCTTAATATTAAAAGGTTATTTTTGTAATCCAGTATTTTATTCATGCTTTTATAATAATACTAGTCTCTATCGACGTGCGTTGCCACGTCGTCTATAGAATTATTGTCATTTAGTTGAAATTTTATGTAAGAAATAATTATATTTTTGACCGTATTAATATTAAAAATAAATTTAGTTGAACAATAAAATAGAAACTAAAGTAATAGAAATCTAACTGTATAAACTTCAATTTGCTCTCATTCATCAAATTAATGCCAGAAGGCATGTGGTTGCTCCCTTGGTATATTTCGTCGCTTGTATCCTCTCTATCTATGTTTTACGCTGAATACGACTGGTTAGAAAGACTTATAAAGATAGGAGTATATCTTTTTAATTAGTTGTTTATATACTATATACAAATCCCGGAAAGACTTGTAGATATAGTAAGCATCTTGCACATTAAAAACTTATCTACAACTTACTCGAGGGGATGCTTTATGCTTTTATAAAATATAAAATTCCATCAATTACGGACAAATTTTACTGCATGTAAGAACCTTTAAATTCTAAATAATTGGTTCTATGTAAGCTTTTAGGCTTTGAAGTTGAATAATTTAATTTTGGTTGGTTTAGTCAATGCTTTAAGCTTTTTATTTGGCGTTTTTCCTCTTCAGACATACTGACTCAATATTTTCGAGTAGCAACAAAATCACACAAAAACTTGGATATTCATGGAATCTCCATAACAACAATGCACAAATTTTAATCCTATCTATTTAGAAAGAGACTCCTCTAAGAAACATATGATCCCGAATTGCCAAATAATCAAAATAGCGTAAAAACGCAAGAGGAAATTTTTTTTGCTTTTTGCTGCGCATGCTATTAAGTATGAGAGGTTCCCTTTCTTTTCTTGTACCTTTCAGTCTCTAAATATTTGCAATTCTTTATTAGATGTTATGATCTAGTCTTTGCGGTTGAAATTTGAATACTTTGATAGGGAAGGTTGAGATAAGTTGGTAGATAATGTTAATAATTTTGACGGAGGATCTTTGCGTTCAATTAAGAATTTGAGGAAACAACTCACTGTAAAAATATATTTGGTATTATTCCTACAGTATAAATCTGAAAAGCTTTTCTTAGTTAACCTCAGAAAAATAACAATGATATTTTTTACTATCGGCTTGGCAGCATCGCTAATTAAATTTGTTGTGGTGATACAAACAATCAAATGTAATTATGCTTACCGTGCATTGTGATAGATAGAGAGAGAAATCAAAAAATTACCTAAAATCATTGGTCTTCAAGCAAAGACAGGGAAATTTTCAATAGCTAGATAATCTCCAATAACATATAAAAATTAAGAACTTTACCAAATTAGATCGACACTACAAGTATAAAAATAAAATATGCAATTTGATTATATGCTTATGTAGCATCTTACGTAAATAAAAGAAAGAGAGGAAATTATGGAAGTGCCTTTCAATTCAAGTAGGATCAACTTTATAGGGCCTATGTTTTACGTTTGTGTAGTTTAAATCGAAAAAGAATTTCAACATTAGGTAATTTATACTTAGATCATTAAATTATACAAATATTTAAGAGCATAAAAGTCGATCAATGTTTCAAGGATATTTTAGTCGTTCAACATTTAACATAAATTATTCGTGCTTTTATAATAATACTAGTCTCTATGTTCGTGCGTTGCACGAGAAATAATTATTGAAAATAATAAACTTCCAATTGCTCACACTGTTGAATATGTACACAGTACAAAGTTAATAAACAATTGCTTAAAATAAAAATCATCTAATATATAATTCGAACTAACTCATTAACAACGTTTTTGATATAATATAGGAGGACAAAATGGATTTAATTAAGTACCTTTGGAACCGCATTATGTGATATAAGTTGTAAACGCACTTAAAGATACAATATTATTTACTATTGTTTGTGAAGCGATACTTTACTTTAATTAAGCCTTTAGGTATTATTACGATTCAAAATCCATTAAGGGTCGTGATGGCACCGGACACCATTGTCAGGCAAGCCAACACTAAATAACTAGTAACTTCTCGTTTTAGATATTTCTGAATTCACTTCTTTTATACATTTAAACAATAAAGAATAAATTCCACTGAAAAAATAATGATATCTGTAACAATTTCAAAATACTGAATACTCCCATAGACATCCCAGAACCCGGTGTCACAAGTGCATGAGCAATTACTAAGGAATCGAATAAAGTGCAATAACTATCCGAAATACAAATTGGAAAGAAAGTAAATACAATATGTTGAAAGAGACTATACTAGCTGCGGGTCGCCTCGAGAAATGCAGCTCACCTAGTCCCAGTATCATCCATGCTGCTACGCCCAGTAAGCCACTAGAAATACATGTGCATGTGCAACAAAGTGCACACCAAGTGTAGCATGAGTACGAAAACAACGTGTACTCAGTAAGTATCCCGTCTAATCTCGAAGAAGTAGAGGCGAGAGATCGACTTCGACACTTACTAGTGGTCCAGTAATGATACGTCAATAATATAATAAATCGAGGATTTTTATAAACATGATTGTAATTCAATAGAATGAGGCAAGTAAACAATTCTTTCTTTTATTGGAAATTTTCAAATTCCTTTTCATCATTTATACATATATTCTCAAGCCGGGAAGAAACAAAATCAACATCAATAAATTTTAAGGCAAGCAATACAAGCATGCGCAAATCATGCCGAGGTCGTACGGCCCAATCCAATAATATTTAAACTGCGCATTGCCAGAGGGTCGAATGGCGCGAACCATAGATGCATTTATTACCCCGCTCGCGAATCATACATGCGACGCCGTCAAATATAAATAAACAATCACCCTGCTCGTGAACCATACATGCGACGCAGGTACACATAGAATCACATATTCAAACAGTCAATCAAGACATTCATCAAGGAAATAATTATTCAAGGAGGTGTAAATTTCCCTTTTTTACAAGTCAAGAAATGAAGTTTAACTCTTTTAGAAAACATTTGCCACTTCGATATGATTTAAGCAATTTAAACTATCAATAAGGTTGCATTTATTACAAGTAAGCATGCTGTTGGGGTCCTAGACTACCCGGACATAAGCATATTAGTAGCTACGCACAGACTCTCATCACCTCGTGCGTACGTAGCCCCCACAAATAGCAGCACATATTCAATTAATTCACTTATGGGGACAATTCCCTCTTACAAAGTTAGAAAGGAGACTCACCTCACTTTGAAGTTCCATAACCGGCAATCCACGCCCTTCCGAAGACTCAAATTGATGCAAAATGCTCCAACACTAGCCAATAATTATGTAAACCAATTAATATGAGATCAACTACTCATTATAATCCAATTTATAACAATTCCTAACCCCGATCGAAAAGTTGACAAAATCGCCCTCGGGCCTACGTACCCGGATTCTGAAATTTTTCGAAGATAAACTTTACCCATAACCTCACGAACTCAAATATATAATTTACTCTTAATTTCATGTCCAAAATCGTGGTCAAAATCCAAAAATACCAATTTTCTAGGTTTTTCCCTCAAACCCAAGTTTTCCACTAATTTTCATATTAAAATCTACACATAATCAATGTATTTAACTCATAATAGGTAGGATTAACTTACCTTCAAGTTGCTAGGTGGAAGCCCCACTCAAGAAGCTCCAAAAGCGCCCCAAAATAGAGAAAAATGAGCAAAATGGCCAAACCCCACTATTTTATGTATTCTGCCCAGCAACTTCCGCACCTGCGGACTCCTTGCCGCTTCTGCGGAGTCTCTATCGCACTCGCGCCAATTACCGCTTCTGCGGTCTTCCATCTTGCTTTTGCGCTTGCGCAGATGTGGTCAATGCCCCACACCTGCGGTCCTTCACCTGGGCGGTCATGTTCCTCTTCTGCACCTTCTAGGCCGCTTCTGCGGCTCCGCACCCGCGGCCCAAGCCTCGCAGGTGCGGTTACACCAGAAGGCAGCTGATCACTTCTTCATCAAATTCCAAAATTGATCCGTTAACCACCCGTAATCCACCCGGGGACCCCGCCCGATCAAACCAACCAGTCCCATAACATAATGCGGACCTGCTCGAGGCCTCAAATCATATCAAACAACTCTAAAATCACGAATCGACCTTAGATCCAAGCTTAATGAACTTTAGAATTTCAAACTTACCTATCAAATCCCGTCCGATTGACCCCAAATTTTGCACACAAGTCATATTTGACATTACGGACCTACTCCAACTTCCGGAATTGGAATCCAACCCCGATATCAAAAAGTCCACTTCCGGTCAAACTTCTCAAAAACCTTTAAATTTCTAGCTTTAGCCAAACGACTCCAAAACGACCTACAGACCTCCAAATTCACTTCTAATCGTGCTCCCAATACAAAAATCACCATACTGAGCTATTCTCAGATTCGGAATCCCATACGGACATTGATAACACTAAAATGCACTTCAACCCAAACTTATGAAATTCTTCCAAAAAGGCTAACTTCCACAATAGGTGCCGAAACATTCCCGAGTCTTCCAAAACCCGATCCGGACATACGCCTAAGTCTGAAATCATCATACGTACCTGCTGAAACCTTCTAATTCCGATTTCGAGGTCGTTTACTCAAAAATCCAATCTTAGTCAATTCTTTCAACTTAAAGCTTCCGAAATAAGAATTCTCTTTCCCAATCAACTCCGAACATCCTGGAGTTCAATTCCAACCATGCGTACAAGTCATAATACCTGAAGTGAAGCTACTCAGGGCCTCAAACCGCTGAACGACGCGCTAGAGCTCCAAACAACCGGTCGGGTCGTTACATTCTCTCCCACTTAAACATACGTTCGTCCTCGAACGTGCCAAGAACTGTGCTGGAGTTGTACGAAATCACTGTTTAACACCTCGTGCACCTAACCGTGCTACTACAACCCTGTTGGGCGCATTAGCTGGATCAAATCTAAAGATAACCTCATCCATTTAGGCAAATAAGACTTAGAACCCAATTTCAACATCCGAAATTCTCTGCCAGGCCTGCTTTCAACATATGAAAGCCGTATAAATCACCACATGATGCACCGATACAAGATTGCATACCTTTGCTGAATTCACACTATGCGCCACGTCATTCACAGGACCATAATAACATTCTCTGATCATAATAACCGACATTCCCCGAATCTGATGCTCACAATACACCTCATGATATATATAAGTCTTATTCCAACTCCCGTAATACTGCCACGACGGAAGAGATGTGTAGAAATTCATAACCAACTGCTGAGTCAACAAATCATTGAGTCTACACTCCTGACAAGAACATTACCTCATTCTGAACCAAATAATGATCTTTGCTCTTTAATATGCTTCATACAATCCGATTTCATTAATCCTAGGTCCAATAACCTTGTCTCACCCAATACGAACTGCTCAGGCAACAAACCACCCCAGACATGACCAAAAGCCTCATATGATGCCACAATGTGTCCATAGGCTACCCACTCGAACGTGATACATAAGAAAGACGAGCTCTAGAAGGGACTACTCCACTCACGCAGCTAAATATGAACTTCCCTCAGAAAATGGAAAACAAAACACACATAATAGAATATAAGGGACTGTAATCATCATCACACTATTGCGGCATGCAACCCGATCCAAACAACATACCCATGGCGGCGTGCCACTCGATCCACACTTAAATTCACATAAGGAGATACACATCGAGCTAAATTTCTCATTACAACAAAGTACCGAATATTGGTCACAAGCACGCTAAGTGCATAATACCATCCCTGAGGCGACATATAGCGCCATAAGCTAACAAACTCAAGCACAATTGAGGTGCGATATATGTTCTAAAACTAAAGAGCCATTCTTCCACATAACACCATCGCTAGCGGAACCTCAATACACAAGAAAATTATCGATCTGTTCACAACTCACACGACACAATATAACATTACATGAAATAGCCAACGACAAAATAACATCCAACGTCCGCATAATCCTCCATAAGGAGAGCTATGCTAAAATGAACACATTCGGCCTGATATAGAGCCCATATTCGTCCACAGACCTCAAGCCGATTCTGATCGTATCGAACTAGGCCAATAATCTTTTCTGGGTCCATAATAACCCCTTTTTCCCATAGCACACAAGAACAACCATCATAACCGAAGTAATCTTCCACAGTCCACAACCCAATAAACCGAGTGCCCTCCAGGCATAAATTCTCAAATTAACGATATCACCACAGTCTTCATACTTGGTTTCATTCTTCAATCAATCAAGTGACTACATGCCACACTTATACAATCTTCCCGTGGGGCACGATCCCACGACCTTCCGTAATAGATAACAAGTCTGCACATCCATACCACCGGCCGCACTAACGCTTAAAAGCAATCAAGAATCCATAACCAGGATGCAAAGCCTCTTTCATCAAACACCAATCTCAGGTGACGCTGAAGACAATGCCAGCTTACTCTAATCATTCATATCCCTTTCATGCTCATCCGAGCTCGTGACATCCTTGTCAACACCAAACCGCAACCTTGATCCTCACTTTCAAATTTCATACCGCTCACTGCACCTAACAAGCTAGCCCGCGATAGTACAAAATTTCATCACAGCTCCTGAACCACTAACATGGTAAACACTTCCTCACATGGAAACTTTTTACTTAACTCATTCCAAGAGAACCATAGCAACACATGAGTGAATTTTCATAACCGTAGAACATTCAAATCCTCAAGTAGTGGCCTAAACCACCAAAACCTTCCGGGATCCGCCTACACATAACATGCCATAATACTTGAATACTTCCAAACAATATCAATTACGGCGGCCGTCGAGCCTCGCACGCACTGCCATCACTATGCCAATTTAACCATGGCTAATCAATCTATCTTCTTCTAATTCATCCTTAACTTGCCTTAGAGATAATAATAGCTCCATTCCTTACATCACCAACCTGAATCCGCACTCACCTTGAGTGACCCCATTCCACGAGACCACCCTATCTCCAAACCTATGAATCATTTCATACACTTCTTGCACGCACATTCGCATCTTCAATTGATACACCCGTTCTGATAATTCCTTTACAAATCTAAAGTCTTTTTCTCTTTTTCCTCCCAATGCTACACTGAAAGTCAAAAGCATCATAGAACATTCTGAGCCTCTTATCATAAGTTGCTACAAAATCTTGATTCTTAACCATACTACGGGCTTGAACCCTTAGGCACCGTATTTTTGACCTTTGAATTCACTAAGTGACCGTTGTTAAGAGTCATCCACTCCGGCTTGGTTCCGAATACAAACATCTCCGAGGCTCCGCTAACACATGAACAACCATCTCGATGAAGCACCCGACTGAATCACTTCCTTGTAAATCACCTCCGTACGAAATACAAATCCTGAGTCTTCCTAAAGCTTGAACATGAGCCAATCAGGCCAACTATAGCACACTTTTACCAATTCCTTTGCTCAAATTACCACTTATGTTCTTTTCCTTTAGCCGAAATAACTTACCAATACACCGACAACCCGAAATCTCACAGGAAGATAATCATACAACCCAATCGTAGGCGGTGGGACTCTCCCATTTAGCTTGAAGCCACCATTACACAACTCTAGAACCCAACAAGATTCTTTCTTCATTGTTGACATGATCTAGCACAACCAACCCGCCAAGTTCCTCGAAATCTTCCTGTAAAACCATTTATGAATACTCTGAATTATTAACCACATTCACATGTCCGACCTCTATACCAGATAGCCAGTAGGATTCTTCGCAGAAGCTTGGCCAACCACGCGACCACTGATCTGCTCACAGGAGATAACCCACCTGTGGAGATTACACGCCGACATCTTTCAACGCCGATGCACGAGGTACAATCACTACGTCATCCATAACCCATCATGAGCCCGTGCTCATCCACCAATTGTACTTGTCCGTTCACTTCTTAGGGACATCAACTAAATGTGCAACGGTACCTCCAAATCTAAGGTCATGTTGTATCCTTCTTCATATCGAGCAACTCCTTTCTGTTGTATCAAATCTCCCACCGTATAATAGCTGATATTTCAAATTAAGTCCGTAGACCTAGTCACTGTCCACCCTGAATCCCAAATCACTCTAGACTTTCTCTCCGGGTGCATAGTTATCCTGCCAGTGATCCCATACGCTACTCTGCCACTCTCCCACTTTGGGCAAACTCACTTATTTAAGTAACTACTCGACCTCCACTTCTTACACTTGGCCTTCTAGAAGTTTAACCACCGCATGGCACTTCCCACACGTCCTTCCTCATCCTTTGCTGCTCAGCTGATGCCTTAGATCAAAATCTATCTCGGTAGCACTTGAACCAATAAACTGCTACTAACTTTTAAACCTTTCCGAAGATCATCTTTCTCTAGCCATCAGCATTAGAAATACATATTCAATCCTGAACCACCGCACCCCGCGATCTCTGACAGCCGCTTCTCCAATACTATCTTACAATATCCTGCCCCAAGGGCGAATTGTAGAAGGTCTTAACACCGGCGAACTTAGTACATTCAACAAGGATAACGGCACCTCATCATAGATGAAAATCCCACCAAGCTCGCAAATACCAAGCCTCGTTACTCCATCAACCCAAATATGGACATTCTTAGCCCGATTGCCTTTCCCCCGCCGGGAATAAAATGCCGAATCTCTAAATCATGCATTGAGTAAACCTCCCTTCAAGTCATTCACTGCTCTGACACGTAGACAAGCATCCTACCATCACATCAATACCGTGCGACAACCGTTCATAAGCATCATGGCAACTTGTGCCTAGCCTCAGAGCTCTCAGAAGTATAGCTACTGAGCTGAAACGACAGAATATCCTTCTGCAAGGCGACGACAATAGTCGAATCAACTACGAAGGGAGAAGCATCCCGCACCACCTCTGTAGTACCTTTAAAATTTCTCAATTCCTGATTTATAATAAGCTCTTCGCGTCGCATAAGATTGTTTACCGTAAAAATGGTAATAACAATTAAATTTGATTATGAGGTTCTAAAAATATGTGATCTATTTATATGCTAGTTGTAAAGCGATAGATGCTAAGTAAAAGGTTAGAAACCGGGATTATAGCTTAGAAACGGTATGATAGTCGAACCAAACAGTTGAGATCGGGGGTCTCGAGCTGTCGATTGTGAGGCCTCGGGATCGAGCTGGATGGCCGATTCGAGGCAGTCGAGAGGGGGATAACAGTTATGAGAGCTATTATGATGGCCCTTTATGATCAATGATAAGCAATAAATGAAGAACAATAAATAGAACACAATGAATATAAGCAATAAATGAAGTAATGAAATCAAGAGAATATGTTAGAGAGCAGAGAGAATGTTCGTGCGTTTCTTAGTATTGAGCATCAGGTGTTTACAAAATGACAAGGATCCCCTTTATATATGAGGGGGAATCCCAACATAGTACAAATGCATTAATTACAGAAATATGGGGCTGGTACAACCATTTAATGCCTTGATTCGCCTTTTTACTAGGCCACTAGACTTGACCAGCTATATGTACGCGCCTTGGGAACTTCACCTTGATCCGCCGAGACCACTAATTCACATTGCCTTGGGCCCGGTCACTACTTTTACTATCTCGAAGTCGACCATCGAGAATTCTCGGAGTCGACCACCGAGAATTCTCGGAGTCAATCACTGGAAACCCTCGAGATGCCTTGATGCTCGTGAAATCTAACCCTCGATTTCTACCGTATACAGATAGTCCCCGCGTTTCCTAGAACAAAGTGATAGGAAACAATTTTGAACTCCTACTCCGTAAGCATCATCGTCCTGACGTCAGCCCATCAGAGCATTAAATGCCATACTCAAAAAGCCGTGCAAGGGTCATCGTCAAACACGACTATTGAGAAGCCCACGAACCGCTATTGGTTCATCTTTTCCGCTGCCCACATGGCTCTTGTAAATGCATTAGTCGTTTGATAATTCATACTTTCACAACATCTTCAAATTTTCAAGGCCAGATCCATCCCCTTTCACATTCTTTCTTCTTCCGTTCTTGATCCTTTGCCTACTTTCTCAGAAAAGCTTTACCACCACCATGGCTAGAACTTCCAAGACAGTTCCTCGGAAAGGCGAGGCTGCTTCTTCATCACGAACGTCTAAAGGAAAGCCCAAATTGATACCCACCATTGAACAGTGTACTCCTATCGGTTTCGACACGACGAAGGATTTTTCCGTCGACAGACCTTCATCTACACCGGGCCGATGCGAACATGTGTCCCGGTATATTAGCATTGTGACCGATATAGGGAGAGTGAAGAAAGACTACCGATCGGGGAAGACAATGCTGGTTGGTATCCCTCGTTCTAACGAGAGCATAACGGATCACAAAGTTGGTTTCCTTTATGTATACACTTACCCGTTCACTTTGGGTCCGGTCGATTCTTCGAACCCTTCTTCCCCGAAGATAGATCTAGTTATTCTCGATTTCTGTGACAAATACCAAGTGACGCTTGGTCAAATCTATCTATCTTTCTGGAGGATAGTCTACATGCTCCGCCACTTCTCCAATAAGGTCGAGGGTGCGACTTTTACCCTCGATCATTTGATAAGATTGTATAACCCTCGATTTTATCGAGGTTTGATTAGGCATCACCCTCGGTCCAAGAAGCGTTTTTCTCGAGCATTAATGAGGACAAGGCTTGAGGGTGGATGAGCAGGTTTGTCCAAGTAAAGACCTCGGATATCATCCCGGCCGTAAGGATGCCATTCCCTGAGAAGTGGAATACACAGCGTAAGTATCTCCCTTCTAACATGCTTTGTGGTCTTATGACTTTTCTTTCGAGAAATGATATTCCCTTGGTTTTAGCAGCTAGCGCTTGGTATCCTGAAGCGGTTCAGGATCTGCTGGGATGGATTAGGTGAATTGATGCTTTGTTCCCGTATCTTGGGCGGTCTTGGCCTGACCTAGCCAAAACGGGTGGGTGGCCAAGAATCATGGTAAAATCCCTCTTGCCACTTTCACCATATTTTTATATTTCTTCCCCACACTCTTTGTGCTGACAAATTTTGACCACTATGTTTGTGCAGGCCTTGGCGATTGACTGCAGATGAGACCGCCTCCTGATGGTGAGGAGGAGGCCTCGAAGCCCGATAAGGGCAAGAAGAGGAAGAAAAGGGCGGCCTTTGAGTCCCCTGTGGCGAAGAAAGCCAGGTCCCGCAGATCTCGAGCTGAGGTCAAGGTCTCGTCTTCGGCTTCTGGAGTGGGCTCCGATGACGAGGACGAGGATGATGATGGCGATCATGTCCCTTTCTACAAAGGAGAGGATCGGATGCGGATTTCGTCCCCCCCCCCCCCCCAAGTGTCTATACCGAAGGGCGCTGAATCGGGAATGGCTGAATCGGCTCAAGCCCATTCCTCTGAGGGCCTTGAAGAGGGCGCGGGTGCGGACCCTGAGCCCTTGTCCGAACATGGTGCATCCCCCGCCGAGGAGACTGTGGCTGCTGGTTTCAAAGGGCCCAGGCCCGGAGCTTCCCCGGGACAGGATCCGCCCTTTGGTGATATCGAAGCCCTAGGTGGCCTTAACTTGGGTGCTCGGTTCTCGCCCGGGGAATATAGGGACGCTCAAGACAAAAATGCTACCAACGTGGAGGGTCCCCTCGGAGGGGGAGGCGAGCTTGACAACTTCTTCGATGGTGTTGACGATGTCAGTGAGGACATCGATCTCGATGCTCCCAACGCTATCGAGGAAGCAAAGAGGCTCTAGTAGAAGGTGATGGCTTTTTATGTACACTCTTCGGGTCTTAAATACCTTCCCTCATTTTTCCTGATTCTTCTATTTATTTGTAGGCTAAGAAGACGTATGATCACGCCTTTTCCAAGCTCCAAGACGAGATTTCATGACGTGGAAGGAGCTCGAGAAGCTAACCTCAGGAATGCAAGAGTCGGAGACCCTCTCTACTCTAAAGGAGGAAGAGTTAAGTCAGCTTGGGGAAAATTTGGAGGGAGTGCTCCGAGAAAAGGCTGGCCTTGCTGAGAAGGTAACTTGTTATTCATAAATCTATTCGTTGTTCTCATAATTCAAAATTTACTAACTTATCTTTTCCCTTGTAGATCGGGCAGGAGAATGTGGAGATCCTCGAGCTGAAGAGGCAACATGAGGTCGTGGCCTCAGAATTGGCATCGATCCAGGGTCTTCTCCAAAATGCTCGAGAAGAGATTGCTGTGCTATCTGCGGCCAAGTCCGAGGTCGAAGAAAAAACCGCTACTTATCTGAGAGACGCCGCCACTATGAATCAAATAGCCAGAGATATGTCGGTGGAGGCTGAGCAGAAGCTTATCCGGACTGTCGCTCATGCTAGAGCCAAGGCGAGGAGGCAAGCCTTAGAGGAAGCCAGTGCTAAAGGTGTCGATCTCTCAGTTGAGATCGAGGAGGCCCAAGAGTCGGAGGAAGAACTGGCACTCTTAGTCACTTTAGACGAAGGTCCCGGAGATGGTTCAGAGGGCAGTGACGATTGAAGAGTAGGCCTGCGTCTCCCCCCCCCCCCCCCCC
>NW_017672075.1:75177-107477 GCF_001879085.1 Nicotiana attenuata
CCTGCGTCTCCCCCCCCCCTTTTCTTTTTTATTGTATGTACTCCCGGGGAAACAGGTCTTGCAAAGACGTCCCTTGTAGATATATTTTTTGGCAATACAAGAGAATTTTTCTGCTTCAAGTCTCCAAATTCTTTATATTTCAGTGTTCATGCGGAGTTAGCCTTTGAATTTTGATGTTGACTATTTGGAGTCCATACTTAGAGTAACCAGGGCCCTCGAGACCGGGCACCATCTCGAGATTAGGTCGATATCTTCGTTGGAGCCGATGCTTGTAATAGCAGAGATCCTCGGGGTCTCAATATTTCCCGTGTACCGCATGACAGCGTCGTTCATGCGACCTAGTAGCGGGGGCCCCCGGGGTGGTCCCACCAGTACATTTCCCAAAAGGTGATACTGTCATGGCTAGACATAATTGGTCTTCTAGGTAAGGGAACAGTCACCGCTTGCCTTTATATATTCACCCACTCACTTTTCAAATGGAGATTCTGCTACTCTGAACAACTATCTCTTTCTTAGAACTTTGTTCTTTGTGCTAGCTCTTTCGTCGTTTCAACCCACAGCCTTTACCCAAATCTCCATCCTCCTCTTCCTATTTTACCGTAGCCATGGCTGCTACAACGAAGTTCGTTTATCAAGGAGAGGGGAGTTTTGCCTCTATTCCATGTTTGGTCGGTGGTACACCGCCGCTATCCGGTGAGCAGACCTTGAGGTGTTTTGTATCGAGGAGAGATTTTATGCTGGAGAGGCCTCCCAACGTCTACGGACATCGGGAGCATGTATCAAGGTTCGTCTCCTCAATAGGGGAGGAACATCTCAAGATGATTAGGAAAGACTGTGGATGGGGAGAAGCAGTGGTATTGCAGGTGCCTTCCCCGGAGGAGAGCATCATGACCCATGTCGAGGGGTTTTTGAGCGTGTATACGTATCCTTTTAGGCTGGGCTTCCCTAACAGGGTCGTGCTCGAGTTCTGCAGGAGGTATCAGGTTACCCTGGCGTAGGCTCACCCATCCCTTTGGAGGATAGTGCTGACGATAAGATACTTTGTGGATAAGGCCGGGCTCGAATTCACCCTTAGCCACCTCGTTAGGTTATATCGGCCTCTGCATTATTGGGGCTTGATTACTCTGCGACGTTGATCCACCCAGTCCCCTGCCGCTAGTGACAAAAAGGACAAGGATCGAGGGTGGATGAGCCAGTTTGTTCGAGCACGGACAGTCGATATCGTCCCTGGAGAGTTTTTGCCATTTCCTGAGAAATAAGTGGTATACTTGTATTTTTATTGCTTTTTCCCATAGTGGAGGCGGGCTCCATAACGATGTTTTTTCATTTAATTTTCTTTCGCGATTCCCTGGCTGCCGGACGAGGTTCCTGACCTGGAAAAATGGTCCCGTATGCTGGCAGCTTGCTCGACTTATGATAAGCGCAAATGGCGCTAACTGTCCAATGGGAGATGGGAAACGAAGCATCATGGTAGGTGTAAAGTGGCTCATTTCCTCAAAAAAGGTGCTTTCTCTTTAGCGTGCTAACACTACCGCCGCAGGTGCCAGAGATTTTTCTGAGATGAGGCCGTGTCCCCTGGGGAGGAGGAGAGATCGCCAGCCTCGGGGCCGTGGATCGATCAGAAATGGAAAGAAACTTCGAGGTGCGAGGATGCTCGTGTTGGGGCGAGTCCTCCTATGAGGTTAAAAAGAGGCGAGTCGGCCGAGCTTCCGGCTTTAGAGGCTTCTGTTTTCAAAAAAACATTTCCTGTTCCTGTCGAAGGTACTTCGAGGGACAAGGGTAATCAGGTGCCTTCCTTTTCTCCTACCAAAGGCACTTTGGGGGAAACTAATCCATCAGAGATAGGCTCGACCTATGGTGAAGCTCAGCAGCTTAGCTCCATGGTAAGCTTTGGTAGCCGGTATAGGCTTCTTTTGGTTTCGCGCCCTCCCTTTCTTATCGAGTTTTTCTTTTGCAAGCCTTTGACAAGCTTAAGTTCGAGTTGCTTTGCCGTGAGGCTAGGCTGCGGAGAGCTTTGGATAGGGCGAAATCCCTTAGGCTCCTTTGTACGAAAAAGGAAGATGAGCTGGTAT
Source organism: Nicotiana attenuata (assembly GCF_001879085.1). Classification (NCBI taxonomy): domain Eukaryota; kingdom Viridiplantae; phylum Streptophyta; class Magnoliopsida; order Solanales; family Solanaceae; genus Nicotiana; species Nicotiana attenuata. The sequence goes on from NW_017672075.1 coordinate 77,250, forward strand.
ATCTACGGCGCGAGGCGGATCGAAGTCGAAACTACGAGAGCCATCTCGAAAGACAGGTAACCTGCACTTTGTGCCATCGCATGTTCCCGCTTCTACTATTGGATATTAACACTTTGATATTTCAGTTGGAGAGCAAAATAGAGGAGCTGGAACGACTTTGGGGCGAAGTTGGCCGGGTCAAACGTGAGTCTTACGAGTTGAAGGCTCAGGTAAATGCGAAGTTGTGACCAAGGAGGATGCTTTGGCTAAGGCTTCTATCCTCGAGGGACAACTCCGGAACGCTCGCGCAAACGATCTTGTCCGGGCGAATACGGTTTCAAGGCTCGAGTCTGAGCTTTTGAAGGCGAAGGCCGAGGTTGTGGACGCTAGGGCCGAGGCTATAATGAGCCATACTAAGGCCGATCAGAAAGTGGCGGTCTATTTGAAGGGTGTTGCTGATGCTGGAGTTGAGCTGAGAAGGGCCCTCGACCGTGAGAGCTGCAATAAGGAGTATGTGAGGTGTAAATCTCGGAGAAAAACCCTCGAGGAAATTCATGTTAGGGGCTTCTACCTCTCGGAAGAGATAAAGCAGGCGAAGGCGGAGGAATATGATGCTAAATTCCTTTTATCCGATGCCGAAGATAGCGAGGATGAGGCCGACGGGCCATAGTCCCCGAGGGGGACGTAGATTTCTTATTCTTTATCTGTATATAGTACTTTCAAAGTACGATGTAAATAGAGCTTGTAATTTCTCGCGTATATATATAAAAGGAGGCCTCATGGTTTTATTCCTCTCGCTTTTATTTTTGCCTTGATTTTAGCCAGACGTACTGGTCTTGAGTTGAAAGGAATTCTTAGATTCATAGTATACCCCTGGGGCTCATTAGGCTGGCCCGTAGGCTCTTACACGCTCGGTCGATGCGACCTTTTAGTATAAACCGGCATTTGAGCTCTTATGCTTGTGCTCTTAGGAATGTTTGGTCAACTATTTTGGGTTCAGTCTCCGAGTCGGGTGTCGACTCGAGCTCATTCGACCCTCAAGTTTTTGGATTTCAAGCTGGCGACAGTGGCTCTTACGCTTTGGGTCGGTGCTACCGTTTGTGTAAGCTGGCGACAATGGCTCTTTTGTTTTGGGTCGATGTGAACTTTTGTGTGAGCTGGCGACAGTGGCTCTTACACTTTGTGTCGATGTGACCTTTTGTGTGAGCTGGCGACAATGGCTCTTACGCTTTGGGTCGATGCGACCTTTAGTATAGGCTTTATTTTTCCCTCGGTAAGTATTTTTGAGATTGTGTTGCCTAACTCTTTGACAGTTTGATAAAACCTCAATTATGAGTCGTTATGTGGAGATGATCGAGCACCTTGGGAGGTTTGGCTCGATGGCTGAGTATCTCGAAGCCTGTAATTTGGAGTTGACAAGGTCGAAGCTTTTTTTGCCTATACCGAGGGTAGCCTGTTTAACCGGTTCTTTATAAAGTTGATTCGAAGTAATTGAAGCCTTGTGATTTCGTAGCGACAGTCGGGCATCCCCGAGTCACGTTAGTTTGGCTGGTACAGCCTTATGACTGTAGTCATTTGTGTTTGGCCGGAGCCTTTTTATCCCGAGTGAAGTAGTTTCGGCGTCTATATCGAGGGTATGCCTTTTAGGGGTCTTACAAGTTCGATATATAGCCTTAACTTTGAGATCGGGTTTATGCCATTAGTAAGGTCTTACAAGTTTTACATGCCTTTGAGGTCTTACAGTTTTGGATACTTGGTACAAGTATGGTTCATGCCTTTCTTGAGGTCTTACAGATATTGTTGTTGTCTATATAGGTCTTACGAGACCGAGTCTGCCCGTTTGGGGTCTTATGGCCTTGGGTTTTTGATAACTGACGATTGGCGACAGTCCCCGAGTCATCGAGGGTTCCTGGGCTCGGGAACCATTACTTGTAAACTTGGTATTGCCTCATTGAGGGCTTACGATTTCGGGACATCCGACCCGGAGGTCATGTGGCCTTGAATTTTTTATGCCAGTCCCCGAGTGTTCGGGACGTTTTTGGCTCTAGAGTTGTTCTGTGATCTTGATGTTGCCTCATTGAGGGCTTACGAGTTAGGAGCTCCGACTCGGGAGCCGCATTGTTCCGAGTTGTTGACGCCAGTCCCCGAGTATTTGGGACGTTTTTGACAGAGGAGCCATTTTTACAGAAATGTCGAGTTTCATTTGAAGTGTGAAATGCTTTGATGGAAAGTATTCTTCGATTACTTGGTACAAACATACATGTCTTTGCTGTTGAGGGCTCAGTTATTCTATACGGGCACGGTTCATTCGATCGTTTGGCCTGGTACATTGTTTTTCCTATTGAGACCCTGTTCAGCATATCTTAGCTTCTCCGAGAAGGTGATCTTCCGGGGGGATGCCCCCCCAGTATTCGAGGTTGATTGCAAGACAAGCCTTGAACACTTGTTGAGTTTTCCTTAGGTAGCATATAGATGTTGCCTCGTTAAAAACCTTGCCGGTAAAACCCTTCTTGGGATGAAAACCCGATCGAAGGAAAAGAGTGCAACGCATGCTTTTGAAACCTAAGGCCTTCAAGTTAGGAAGTGCTTCGGCCGTTTTGATCGGATACCTGCACTCAGGTTAGCGTAGAGTGTAATTGAAAGAAAAGGGAGACGGTCATACCTTAGTTGGGAATGTGCCGGCGACGTTTCGAGCCCCGATATGTTTCAGTCGCTTGTGATGAGGATGCGGCACGATCTTCTGCTTTGTTTAGTCGGGCATAACTGAAGATGTAGTTTGCTATCGCTATTTTACTATTTGATTACCCTTTGGTTCCTTCGAGGGTGGAGGTACTGGTGTCGGCGTTACATCGCGCACTGCGAACATTTCCCTTACCGCATGCTATTCCCCGTAGACGGTTTTAATCGCATCCTTTGTTCGGAATTTCATCATTTTATGGAGGGTGGATGGTACTGCTCTCATGCAATGTATCCATGGCCTTCCGAGCAAGGCGTTGTACCTCATGTCTCCTTCGATGACATGGAATTTGGCATTTTGGGTTGTGCCGTCCACGTTGACTGGGAGGGTGATTTCCCCTTTCGTTGTTTCTCTTGCCATGTTAAATCCGTTGAGGACTCGAGAGGCGGGTACGATTTGGTCAAGCAGTTCGAGCTGCTCTATCACCCCCGACCTGATAATGTTGGCCGAGCTACCTTGATCCACAAGTAGACATTTTGAAATGTATTTACAAGGAAAGAAGTTACCAGTGTTCGGTGTATGGCTGGTACCTTTCTTTATTTGGCTTTGGCTCCTTCGCCAGAAGCCTGCTTGGGTATACCGAGCCCGAGGGGGGCTCCTAGTCGACCCTGATTTTTGACAGATATCGGTTGTGAACGTCCGACCAGGTCACGGCGGGATATTCAACCAGATTCTGTTTCAGCTGCTTCGAAGCCACCGAGCTTCGTCCATTCAGACCCTGAGTGAAGGCCTGCACTGCCTAGTCGTCGGAGACTGGTGGTAGTTCCATTCGTTCCATTTGAAAGCGATATATGAACTCTCGCAGCATCTCATTCTCCCTCTGGTTAATCTTGAAGACGTCGGATTTCCTTGTTTCTACTTTGATGGCACCACCATGTGCCTTAATGAAAGAATCCGCCAGCATGGCGAATGAGTCTATAGAGTTAGGAGCTAGGTTGTGATACCACATCATGGCCCCATTCGAGAGTGTTTCCCCGAACTTCTTCAGCAGGATGGACTCGATCTCATCGTCCCTTAGGTCGTTGCCTTTCACCGCACAGGTGTAAGCAGTAACAAGTTTGTTGGGGTTCGAGGTTCCGTTATACTTCGGAAGATCGGGCATTCTGAACTTCTTTGGAATGGGTTTCGGAGCAGCTTCCTGCGGGAATGGCTTTTGTACAAACTTCCTCGAATCTACACCCTTCAGGACCGGTGGTGCGCCCGGGATTCGGTCGACCCTGGAGTTGTAGGTCTTTACCTTCTTATTGTTGGCTTCTATATTTTTCTCACACGACTCGATCCTCTTGGTGAGATCCTCAAGCATCTTTACGATAGCGGGGTCGGTTGCCGATCCGTTGTCGCTTGATCTTTTTGGTACCTGCTCGGCTAGGAGAACCGTCCTCGGTGCTACCGTGCTAGAAGTTTTCTGGTGACTTTGCAGCTGAGCAATAGCCAGTTGTTGTACCTGCAACATTTCAAAAATAACGTGAAGTCTAACCTCCCGTTCTTCCCTAGTTGGGGTTTTCTGAGCTTCTTGTTGGTCTTCTTGGTGGACGCTTCTGTTAGTGTGGGAGCTTATATCGACGTGTTGGGCGTCGCACGAGACTGCGTCCATGGGAATTGGTTCTGGCGCATTCCCAGGGTTTCGTGGTGGTACACCAACACCTGGAACATTCACATCATTCTCTCTGTGGTCCTCAAGAATGTTGTTTTCACCTCCATTTATTGAGTTAGACATTTCGACCGGAAATCGAAGATTTTGGACAAGAAAATAATAATCACTATTATTTTTAACCCCACGGTGGGCGCCAAATTGTTTACCGTGAAAATGGTAATAACAATTAAATTTGATTATGAGGTTCTAATAATACGTGATCTATTTTTATGCTAGTTGTAAGGTGATAGATGCTAAGTAAAAGGTTATTAATTAGGATTATAGCTTAGAAACGGTATGATAGTCGAACCAAACAGTTGAGATCGGGGGTCTCGAGCTGCCGATTGTGAGGCCTCGGAATCGCGCTAGATGGCCGATTCGGGGCAGTCGAGAGGGGGATAATAGTTATGAGAGCTATGATGATGGCCCTTTATGATCAATGATAAGCAATAAATGAAGAACAATAAATAGAACACAATGAATATAAGCAATAAATGAAGTAATGATATCAAGAGAATATGTTAGAGAGCAGAGAGAATGTTTGTGCGTTTCTTAGTATTGAGCATCAGGTGTTTACAAAATGATAAGGATCCCCTTTATATATGAGGGGGAATCCCAACATAGTACAAATGCATTAAGTATAAAGATATGGGGCTAGTACAGCCATTTAATGCCTTGATTCGCCTTTTTACTAGTCCACTAGACTTGACCAGCTATATGTACGCGCCTTGGGAACTTCACCTTGATCTGCCGAGACCACTAATTCACATTGCCTCGGGGCCAGTCACTACTTTTACTATCTCGAAGTCGACCACCGAGAATTCTCGGAGTCAATCACTGGAAACCCTCGAGATGCCTTGATGCTCGTGAAATCTAACCGTCAATTTCTACCGTATACAAAGATCGATTGGGAAGGAAACAAAGGCATAAGCCTCAAAGGAATCAAATCGCACAATGAGGAAATCAAGAAGGGAAGTGCTCCTAACAACCCTGTAGCCTCCCGACGATAAGTACAGACGTCTCTGTACCGATCCGCGAGACTCTACTAGAATTACATATAACTCGTGAGACCTAAGTGAACCTAGTGCTCTGATACCATGTTGTCACGACCCAAAATCCACTAAGGGTCGCGATGGCGCCAGACACCATTGTTAGGCAAGCTAGCACTAAATAACTAGTAACTTCTCGTTTTAAATATTTCTGAATTCACTTCTTTTATACATTTAAACAATAAAGAATAAATTCCACTGAATAAATAATGATATCTTTAACAATTTCAAAATACTGAATAATCCCATAGACATCCCAGAACCCAGTGTCACAAGTGCATGAGCAATTACTAAGTAATCTAATAAAGTGCAATAACTGTTCGGAATACAAATTGGACAGAAAGTAAATACAATACGCTAAAAGAGACTATACTGGTTGCGGGTCGCCTCGAGAAATGCAGTTCACCTAGTCCCAGTATCATCCATGCTGCTACGCCCAGTAAGCCACTAGAAATACATGTGCCTGTGCAACAAAAATGCACAGCAAGTGTAGCATGAGTACGAAAACAACGTGTACTCAGTAAGTATCCCGTCTAATCACGAAGAAGTAGAGACGAGAGGTCGACTTCGACATTTACTAGTGGTCCAGTAATGATACGTCAATAATATAATAAATCCAGTGTCGTGCCCCCTTTATTCCTCCTCGCGGAGAAAGTCCGGGTGTTGACATTCATGGGGGAACAACTCATTTTCTTTTTTGGGAATTGGGTGTTTTAAGAGTCGCCACCTAACGGATTATGGTGCGTTAGGGCATCTAGAGTAATTAACTCATGTAACTAGTTTGCATAACCAGAGATTAGGGTAAGGGCTCGAAATAACCTTGAGGGGAAGGTGTTAGGCACCCCTCGCGTTCCACAATGGTGGGTCCCGGCCGAACTTACACTATATGAATTTGTCAAATAACAAGTAAGCAAGTATTTGCAAATAAAGTAGCTTTCCCCATTTAAATGCATATATGATGAAAGAAGTTCAAATAATGAGGGTAAAGAGATTTGGACAACTTATGCATTTATAAGTAAAGAAAGGAAATTTAGAGAATTTAAACACATATGGGAATTGGGAAAGGGAAGTCCTAAGTTGATTAGCCTACAGGATCATACCCATGCAATGCCCGGTAATCACTCCTCAATGAGGGGCTACACGTGACATTGCGCGCAGTCATCATATCCTTTTTCTACCCATTACCATCCCCTCATTGGTTATGAGCGAGTTTAATTAATGACCTCTAAGCGTGCTACTACCCGTCTCTTCCTTATGGTTCCGGAGGTATTTGGGACCTCTAAATCTGGACAGTTCTAGACGGCCTAAGGTTTATAAAAAGTTAAAAATCTAGGCGATAGGCAAATAACACATTGGACAAGCAGATAAAGACAACCATTTAGAAGGCTCACATTTACCTCCGCATGTATATAGGCAAACAAACAGCACGTCTAAAACACAAGTTTTGAAGAAAGTTCAGAAATCCTAAGAAAACATAGTATCTAGATGAATGTTACAGATTCAGGATGTAAGGAAAGAAGAAGAATTCCTAACCAGTTTGCCTACTGGTTTTATAGCCTGTTAAGCCCGGGTAATTTCACACATAAACAGAACTGGTTTCAAGTTTAACGCCCTAAGGTTTGCCTAAGTGTGTATATGCAGTCACGATTCTGGAAAAAACATTTTGGAGTCCTTCATCCTATAGGCATACTTTCTAGTGACATTAATTAACACAGTATTGAAGACTATTAAAGAAAGGAGTAGGATAATTAATTAAACGGATTCAACACCTATAGGCATGATTTCTAATTAAAACTGATTTTAGATTCCTATAGGCATGATTTCTAATTAAAACTGATTTTAGATCCTACAGGCATGATCTCTAAAGAGATAGATTGGAATATATACCGTAATGAGGGCAGAACCTTTGTTATTTTATTTCCTATAGGCATGGTGTCTAATCATGTAAAGTAAAGCAAGCAGTGATTATTTGGACCAAAACAAAACCCTATAGGCACGTTATCTAACGAAACACATTTGAACCAAAGTAGTCCTATAGGCATGTTATCTACCCAATTTTTTAACCCACAATATACATAACTACCCTCCCTTTTCACTAGTCACCCCATTATCTGTTTACAAATAATTATTACAGACCAATGCTTGAATAAAAAATTACATGAATAGAATAGAAATTAAGCTATATGGAGCCTGAAATAAGCCCAAAGCAAATCCTGGTGTACCAGGCCTTCAGTAGTCTCAAAAGCCAAGAGTTCTCATTGCCAATTTATGTCCAAGTGTGTCAGAGTTCCCTAAGGACCTCAAGGATCCCAGGCAGTGCTCACACCCAGACTCTTTACAATAGGGACTAAATATGTGCAGTGTGGAAGGGCCAGCCCCAGTGTGCCAGAGTTCAAAGGAATCTCAAGAGGACCCCAAGGCAGTACACACACTGGAGGGACAGAACCTATTGACTTAAGAGTTGAGTGAGAATGCTTGACATAGCTTTGAAAGGGTTTTGAAAAAATGGTATAGAGATGACTCTAGGAATGAAAAGGTTTTCTGAAATAGGAACTAGTTTGGTGGTAAAACAGTTTGAGAAAAGTATTAAAACACTTTTGAAATCAGAACAACCAGATTCAGAAACACTTGGCAAATAGATTTCACGCAGGGATAAGGGGTTGGGGACACATAGAATACACATCAATGTATGGGGAAGCATATAAACAGCAAAATGTACAGAATTCTCAAGAGCTTTATAGAATTAATAGGTTAGTTATGACAGTAGGTAGTTGAGGCACATAGCAGGGGTATAGCAAAACCATGTTGAAAGCAGAGGGTATTGGACAGAATCATACACATAATTAGGATCAAGCGAAGCCCCAAGAGATTAGGTATAATCTCATCAATAAAGAAGAGCAAACAGGAATTTAAACATGCTATACAAGCATCACATAAGCATTCATAGTTTAGACATGTTGACTACATATTGAACAAACAAGATTTAAACATGCTAGATGAAGCAGTAAACAAGCAGTTATAGTTTAGAGATGCTAGTTACATATTGAGTAAGACAGAATTTGGCATGCTAAACAAGACAATAAACAGGAACAAGAATGGAACTCATAACTGATGGACTAAACAGTAATGAAACACACAAAGTTTTAGATTTCAAAAATTAAACTAAGACATACCAGTTAAGGAAGAGAACACGGAATGTAAAGCGGGTGCAGTTCAATATCTAGCCTTGGCTCACAGGCGGCTAGACCAGTGAATATCACAAGTAGCAGAGAAGAAAAGAGAGCTTTAGAGTGTAGTGTGTTTGTGAACTGATGTTCGTGTCTTAGAAGTGAAATAGAGTAGAGTTTATATAGCAATTTAGGAGTAGAGCAGAAAAAGGTAAGAGAAATCAACACTCAGCAATTAAGGAAATCACATAATCAATTTACATGTAAAATCAGCATAGTCTTCCCTTAATTAAGGGCAATTATCCAACGGTAAAGGACATGGGATATTTTAAGGAAAGAAAATCAAATCACATGTAAGTAAAGAGGTAAATAACCAGGGGTCTAATTAAGGAAACAATCGTGAAGAATCAGTAAATATCACAGTTGATAGAATAAGGTAAGAAGGCCAATTAAAGTCACAAATAAGGGAATAAATCAAGGATTATGCACATAAGTCTTAACAGAACAAATCAATAAATCACAATTCAAAGTAGTACTTATTTACAGGGAGGAAAATATCAGTTTCCACAAATAGACAAATAGGCTAACTAAAATTTCATAAACACACAGAAATTCACCAAAAAAAATTGGCTCAGAATCTCTAATAGAGATGAACTAGGATAAAAATCACAAGGCACAAAATTAGACTAAGGGGAAATCATGAAAGTCAAAGCATAGAACGAAAAAATGCAACAAGTAACACGGAAAAACCCCAGAATCGAAGCCAAATATAAAAAAATTAGGGCTTTAGCATAAATCGACTAGGGTTTAGGCAAACTTAACATGAATCCGTCAAAAGCATATAAGAACAGACGATTAAACATTCAAAATCAGGAAACCTTTGAGAAGATGACTTTCAGTAAACCCTAACTTTAGAAAAATGGAAAATCAGATGAAGAACCAGAAATCTTTCAAGGAAACATGTGAGATAGGTTCGATTCATCTCAGATCTGTACAGATCTAAGAAGATCAAAGATAAAGATTAGGGTTTTCAGAAGTAACTCAGAGATGAGAACATAGACTTAGAAATCCATAGGTTCAAGATGAAAATAAGAAATCATTACTCGAAATCGAACCAGAATGGCCTGAAATAGGCGAGAAAGAACCAAAGGCGTAAGCGGACTAACCCTGGTCCCTTAAAGACCTTAGAGATGGAAGTACCCAGCATAGGAGAGGCCATTAGAGGCCTAGGGTGGTGAGAAACTACCATGGACAGCGGTCAATGAGTGACGGCGAGGGTGAATTAGGGTTTGAGTTAGAGAGCGTTTGGAGGGGTGAGGGAACGGATGACGGCGGGGAAGGGTGGGAAATGATTAGGGTTCGGGGGTGTAGATTAGTTTAATTATGGTAAGGGGAAATCTGGACCATCGATCACAATGATCCTCGGCCAGGATTTTCCCGGGTACTGGGTTAGGCAGGTGGGTATTGGGCCTGGGATTTTTTGGATGGTTTATAAGGGTGTTGGGTTGGTTAATTTTAGGACAAAAACTAAAAGTGGCTATTTATTAAATACCCCAATCAATTAATTAAAAATAATTTGTAAAATAATTACTAATTATAAAAAATGAATTTCATGCATAGAAATGTTTTAAAAATAGTTATTTAGTATTTAAAATGCAAATGACTAATTTCTGGTAAAAATAATGCAAAAATGTACGCATGGTCTATAATTGCAAAGTTATTGCAATTATAGCCAAAAGGTGCCAATTTGGCTATTTATGAAATAATTTGGACTCAATAGGACCATAATAGTAATATTAAATCAAGACATGTTCTAAATTCATTTGTGATGCAATTTTACAATTATTTATATGAAGAAATTATTGAAATAAATTAATTTAAAGATGTAAAAATTATGGGAAAATACCCATTCATGCTAATGCATAGTTTTAAAGATATATATGCATTTCAAAAAATATAATAGGGAAAATTGGGTATCAACATCTGCCTCTCTTTACCTAGGAAGGATGAAAGAGTTTTCGGATAAAGAAATGATGGCCAATTTTGACCAGATGGGATGTTTTGAAAGATAGAGGCCGAACTCTGGTCATTGAGTTGCCTACATATCCCTGGATTTGCAGGAATCAGGCCATGTGTAGTTCCGAATTCATTGGCGGAATATACCGATGAAGTCATCTCAAGAACGGACACGAGATTTCGGAATAGGTGAAAGAATGATTATGGTGAATGGTTAAGTCTCGAGATAGTTGAAGGAACTGGAGCGAGGTTGCTCCTGCTAGGATAGCAATTGCTTATTGGTCACCTGCAGATAGAGAGATGCTACAAACATGTATTTGTGCGAAAATTTAAACATGATGCAGATTCCCTTTGGATCATGAGAGTTGTCTTTGGACGGTAAAGGATGACGTCCTCAGATCATGACGTCCTGGGCCATGAATTGTTCGGTGAGGGATTCGCATGCCATGAAATGATGTTCTCGAGCCATGAAGATGGTGTCTCCGAACCATGACGCCTTTGAATAATGATAGGCAAATTTGAGAGATCCTCAGGCCATGGCATGGTGTCTTCCGGCTATGAGGATGATGCCTTTAGACTATGATGCCTTTGGATAGATTGGCGATATTTCAGCCCATGAGGTGCAATAATATGATGTTAACAAAACAAGGCTTAGCCTTGTGAAATGAAGGGCAGAGCTTAGCGCGATTGAAAAGAAAATAGACAAAACCGAAATAGAGCAATATTTATACAATGAGGGACAATGCTTAGTCCCATGCAATGTGGAGGCAGGGATTAGCCTCATGAAAACATGGAGGCAAGGATTAGCCTCATGCCAATATGGAGACAGGGATTAGCCTCATGCAAATATGGAGGCAGGGATTAGCCTCATGCAAATATGGAGGCAGGGATTAGCCTCATGCAAGCACGGAGGTAGGGATTAGCCTCGTGCAAATGTGGAGGCAGGGATTGGCCTCATGCAAATGTGGAGGCAGGGATTAGCCTCATGCAAGCACGGAGGCAGGGATTAGCCTCGTACAAATGTGGAGACAAGGATTATCCCCATGCAAGTGCGGAGGCAGGGATTAGCCTCATGCAGATATGGAGGTAGGGATTAGCCTCATGCAAATGTGGAGGCAGGGATTAGCCTCATGCAGATATGGAGGCAGGGATTAGCCTCATGCCAAATGTGGAGGCAGGGATTAGCCTCATGCAGATATGGAGGCAGGGATTAGCCTCATGCAAATATGGAGGCAGGGATTAGCCTCATTCAGGCACGGAGGCAGGGATTAGCCTCGTGCAAATATGGAGGCAAGGATTAGCCCCATGCAAGCACGGAGGCAGGGATTAGCCTTGTGCAAATGTGGAGGCAGGGATTAGCCTCATGCAGATATGGAGGCAGGGATTAGCCTCATGCAAATGTGGAGGCAGGGGTTAGCCTCATGCGAATGTGGAGGCAAGGATTAGCCTCATGCAAAGAGCAAATAGCAAACAAGAGTAGAATGTTTCTTAGCTGGGGATACGTTCAGTGTCTGGTGGCCCGTTTGGATAGTGATTTTGCTTCGTCTACATTCGTTTGTAGGTAACGAGCCTTGTTGAACTTCTTTCTGAATTTTGATATCCTTCTCAAAAATTCTGCCCTAGTTTATTAACCGATTTCTGACCATCTGACACATGTTGGCGTTGGCTGGACTTGCTTCGAAATTTTGAGGGTCCTCCTCATAATTCTGCCCCAGTTTCTGATCTTGGGGGGAAATGGAAATTTTATTATGATATGACCGAACCCATAAGGCTGCCTACGTATCCTCTCTTAAACGTGAATCAGGTCAAGCGTAGTTCAATTACATCAAATGGGGAAATGTAAATAGTCTAAGCATAATATCTTTTGACTGCGTCTGAATTGATTGGTTTTGGCCAGATTTCTCCGTCCATTTATGCAAGTATGAGTGCTCCTCCTGTTAGCACCCTGTGAACCTTTTAAGGACCTTGCCAGTTGGGAGAGAATTTCCCTTTGGCTTCATCTTGATGTGGGAAGATCTTCTTCAGCACCAGCTGTCCTGGTGCAAATTGTCTTGGTTTGACCCTTTTGTTGAAAGCCCTGGACATTCTGTTCTGATAAAGTTGACCGTGACACACTGCGTTCATCCTCTTTCCATCGATAAGGGCCAATTGTTCATAGTGGCTCCTTACCCATTCTGCGTCGCTGAGTTCATCTTCTTGTATGATTCTTAAAGAAGGAATCTCCACCTCCGCTGGGATAACAGCTTCGGTACCATAAACCAGCATGTAGGGAGTTGCTCCGGTTGATATGCGAACTGTAGTGCGGTATCCCAACAAAGCGAAGGGTAGCTTCTCGTGCCACTGTTTGTGGTTTTCTACCATCTTCCTTAGTATCTTCTTGATGTTTTGTTGGCGGCCACTACGGCTCCATTCATCTGAGGTCTATAGGCTGTGGAATTCTTGTGATGGATTTTGAAAGTTTCACACATGGCCTTCATTAGATCACTATTGAGATTGGCGGCATTATCAGTAACAATGGACTCGGGAACTCCGAAACGGCAAACAATACGATCTTTGACAAAATCTGCGATGCTTTCTTGGCCACAACTTTGTAAGATGCAGCCTCTACCCATTTTGTGAAGTAGTCAATGGCTACCAGAATAAACCTGTGCCCGTTTGAAGTAGTTGGCTCGATAGGACCGATGACATCCATTCCCCAGGCGGCGAACGGCCAAGGTGAGCTTGTCGCATTGAGCTCATTTGGCGGCACTTTTTCATATCGGCATGCACTTGACATTGGTAGCATTTGCAGACATACTGGACATAATCTGTCTCCATAGTCATCCAAAAGTAACCGGCCCTGAGTATCTTCTTGGCCAAGACGAAACCATTCATATTGCGGGTCCGCAGGTCCCAGCATGTATATCCTCAAGTAGTTTAGAAGCTTCTTTTGCGTCGACACATCTTAGTAATCCCAAATCAGGAGTTCTTCTGTACAATTTCCTCCGCAGTGGAAGATGTAATTGGACAACCTTCGAAGCGTGCATTTTTTAATGTGGTTTGTATGCTCTGGATATTCTCCTTTCGCCAAGTATTCCTTGATGTCATAGAACCAAGGCTTCCCGTCTGTTTCTTCTTCGACATGGGCACAATACGCCGGTTGATTATGAATTCTCACTAGGATGGGATCGATGAAATTCTTGTCCGGATGTTGTATCATAGATGACAAGGTGGCCAATGCATAGGCAAACTCGTTCTGAATTCTGGGAACATGCCGAAAATCTATCTTCGTGAACCTTTTTCTCAATTCCTACACATGGTGCAGATATGGCAATATCATAGAGTTATTAGTGGCCCACTCTCCTTGTACCTGGTGCACAAGCAAATCTGAATCACCAATTACCAGCATCTCCTAAATATTCATGTCGATTGCCATGTTGAGTCCTAGTATGCAGGCGTCATACTCTGCCATGTTGTTGGTGCATGGAAATCTAAGTTTAGCAGATACCGGATAATGTTGACCTATTTCTGATACCAAAACCGCTCCAATGCCTACTCCTTTGAAATGTGTAGCTCCATCAAAGAACATCCTCAAACCGTCGTATGCTTCGATAATGTCCTCTCCTACAAATGACACCTCTTCGTCAGGAAAATACGTTTTCAAGGATTCATATTCTCCTCCCACCGGATTCTCAGCTAGATGATCTGCCAATGCTTGTCCTTTAACCGCCTTTTGAGTTATGTAGACGATATCAAACTCACTCAACAGTATCTGCCACTTGGCTAGCTTCCTAGTTGGCATGGGTTTCTGAAATATGTACTTCAAAAGGTCCATCCTGGATATGAGGTATGTGGTATAGGCACAGAAGTAATGCCTCAACTTCTGGGCAGTCCAAGTCAAAGCACAACAAGTGCGTTCCGATAGAGAGTACCGTGCTTCGTAAGGTGTGAACTTCTTACTCAAATAGTATATGGCTTGCTCCTTTCTCCTTGTCTCATCATATTGTCCCAGAACACATCCAAAGGCTCCATCCAATACAGATAGATAGATAGAGTAGAGAAGGCCGTCCCGACTCTGGCAGGACCAAGACCGGTGGTGTGGATAGGTATTCCTTGATTTTGTCAAAATTTTTATGACAATCCTCGGTCCAGCTTGTCTCGGCATCTTTTCTTAGCATCTTGAAGATGGGTTCACATATGACTGTGGACTGTGCAATGAAGCGACTGATATAGTTGAGACATCCTAGGAAGCTCATCATGTCCTTTTTGCTCCTAGGCGGTTGTAACTCCTGAATAGCCTTGAAGGATCTAGCTCGATCCCTCGACGACTGACAATGAATCCCAATAACTTTCCTACGGGAACCCCGAATGCACACTTTGCGGGGTTCATCTTTAAGTTGCACCTCCTTAACCTGTCATAGAATTTTCTCAAGTCTACTATGTGATCTGCGGCCTCATGGATTTGATAATAACGCCGTCCACATACACCTCTATTTCTTTGTGCATCATATCACGAAAGATGGTTGTCATGGCTCTCATATAGGTAGCCCCAGCATTCTATAAACCGAATGGCATCATCTTGTAGCAGTATACCCCCATGGTGTAATAAAAGAGGTTTTCTCTGCGTCTTCTTCATCCATCCAGATCTGGTGATAACCCGCAAAGAAATCTACAAAGGATTAGAGTTCATGCTTGGCGCAATTGTCGATCAGGATATGTATATTTGGCAGTGGAAAGTCGTCCTTGGGACTTGCTCTGTTTAAGTCTCGATAGTCAACACATACTCTGACCTTCCCATCCTTCTTCGGAACTGGCACAATGTTGGCTAACCAGGTTGGGTACTCAACCACCCTGAGAGCATTGGCTTTGATCTGCTTAGTAACTTCCTCCTTGATTTTCAGGCTCATATCTGGTTTGAATTTTCTGAGTTTCCACTGGCGGACACATTGGATTGGTAGGTAACTTGTGAGCCACTATGGACGTGCTCAAACCGGCCATGTCATCATAGGACCATGCGAAAATGTCCTCATACTCCTATAAGTAACGAATGTACTCTTCCTTCTCTGTTGACGATAAGTGAGTGTTGATGCGAGTCTCCCTAACGGTCTTGGCGTTCCCCAAGTTTACTGCTTCGATTTCGTCCAAGTTGGACTTACGCTTATTCTCAAAGTTTTCAACCTCCCTGACGACCTCCTCGGGTATTTCATCTTCTTCATCTGAATCACAACCTCATATTGCGTTGCCTCATTACATGTCACAGTCACCGGTTCATCAGGAAAAGTAATAATAGCACTGTAGAAAGAAAAATGTGGAAGATAATAATAAATATTAAAGATCAAATGCATTTGATTAAAACTTGAAAAACATCTGGACAAGAACGGCTCGATGAATCGAGCATTTAATTTTAAAACAAGTAAGTCTTTAAAACAAAATTACTGAAAATCTTAAATGCCTAGAATGGCTATAGAAATAAAATCTGCCAAGCTACCCAGGGACTCGGCGGGCCCGGGATGGTGTGGCGGTCGAGTTTCTGAGAACAACTCCCTTCTCCATAGTCTGAATAGTGAGGCCTTCTTCCTCCTCCTCCTCAAGTATCGCACTGCAGTCCATGTCTTCATCATCTAAGAACAGATTCCTCAGCCTAGCTAATGCTTCTTCTTCTGCAGTTCCCCATATTGTATCAGCTTGGTGAAAAGCTTGATCCAAATATGGTACTGGTTGCTCGAGAGGGTAATACGGTCCGTGCTATGGAGGCAACCAATCATTATACTCTTTCCACGTGTACTGATATCCGAACCCAAAGATAGTACCATGATCCTTCAGTCGTATCGGTTTAGTAATACCCTGGAGATTCTTCCCAAGCCCCTTGCCGGGTTCATACCCAGACCACGCTAGTATGCTTTCTATTTTGGTACTCCACCATTTATCCTTCTCAATGGCATTGACACGTTCAATATGATGATAGGTTTCCCCTCCTAGCCTTCTTCTGTTTCCGATAACCGGGATGGTTTGGCTGGTGTAGATGGGGTTACTCCCATCTCCGTGAATGATCACCTCCTGGCGGTTCCATTCGAATTTCACGGCTTGATGTAGTGTGGAAGTCACCACCCCAGCGGCATGTATCCATGGTCGGCCCAACAGAAGATTGTACGAGGCTGGTATGTCGAGCACCTGAAACTCGACGTCGAACCAGGTTGGCCCATCTGCAAGCAAAGGTTAATTTCCCCAATCGTGGCCCTTTGAGACCCATCGAATGCTTTCACGTTCATGCTTCCTGCCCGTATTTCATGAAAACCTTTGTCCCAGAGTATCCAACGGACAAATATTGAGGCTCGAACCCACGTCAATCAAGACCCTAGCGATGATTTTGTCCTCAAATTGCACTGTGATATGCAACGCTCGATTGTGATTCAATCCTTCAGGCGGTAGCTCATCCTCATGGAAGATTATTTTATGACTTTCCAGCACCTGCCCCACCATGTTGGCCATCTCTCCGCCGGGGATATTGTTGGGCACATAAGCTTCACTCAACACCTTCATTAAAGCATTCTTGTGTGCCTCTGAATTTTGCAACAGTGACAGGATGGATATCTGAGCTGGGGTTTTGTTCAAATGTGCAATGACGGAATACTCCCTTTCTTGTACTTTCCTCCACAGGTCATCTGGCCCTGTTTCAATGACGGACTGCTTGGTAGTGGCATCCTTACTTGGTCATCCTAAGTGTTCAAGTGTATAGACTCTTCTGGTCCTAGTCATTCCTTGCGCAGCATTGGATTCCTCTATCTTTGTGATGTTCTAAACGTCAATACCACACAAGAGGGGGGGTGATTTGTGTGGTACCCAATTTTCGCTCTAGAAGAACCTAGTTCTTCTAGGTGTACTTACTACTACTGTTTGCGAAATTAAGAGTGCATAAAACAAAGAACACAGAGATTTTTACGTGGAAAACACCTGGCTTAAAAGGTGAAAAAACCACGACCTACTACTCAGTAGGATTTTCCCAAACTTCCACTAAAATCACTGAGCCAAAACATCATTTACAAAACTCTTGTAAACCTAAGGATTAAACTCTAATCCCAGTGTGGCACACAGCCTCAACTGTTGCGACACCTCCAAGTTAGCCTATAACTTGAATACTCAAAGTACCTATTACAATTGCTTCTACAAAAGCTGGAAAGGTACAACTTTAAACAACCTACTACAATTGAACTAGAATAAGAATAAACACAATGGAATTGGTTCTTCTATCTTGTCCAGGTAGCTTCAGGAATGCACACTTGAATCTCACATAAATTGCTTTGTAAAATTGCCTCGCTCTTTTGCTTTCAATTTAGTTTAACTTCTGCGTTTGTGCAATGCCTGTAAAAGAGAACAATTGTTGTTATTTAAACAGCTAGTAATCAGAGTTTAATTGAGACTCAATTGCTGATCTTCCATCGAAGTTGAGTCCTTGAACAACACAAACTCCAACCCTATCCTTGATCCGGATTGTGTTCTCTTCACATAAGGAGACTTTCTCTCCTTATCCAATATGCAACCTTTTCGATCAGTTAAGGAGATATTGCTGCTTTATCCTTGAGACTTATCTCCTTCACGTGCATCTCACATGTATAAGTTGATAAACACTGTGTCTCACATGATGGACCTGTTCCATGACTGAGTGCATTTGTCATTCTTCAAAACTTCACCTGAACTTGGGCCAACAAATTCCCCTTTTTGATGATGACAAACTCTGCGCTTTTACTGATCAGAAAACCTGTGAAACTCAGCTTAATCATCAACACTTTAACTTAGAAAGTTTAACTTATCATCAAGGACCGGGTTTAATTAGGTTATAAATATCACATTAGTCAGAATAATAAGTAAAGCACAATATCTCTTCCCCCTTTTGGCATCATCGAAAAGTTGCAAATATTGTGAGTCCCAGATGTTAATAATTACTCATGGCCACTGGGGCAACTGCAAGTGAAAACATGGTTCAATTAATCAATAACCAACAAACAAAATTAACTATTAAGATCAAAATCTTCATAGAACAAGAGAAAAAGCAAATTGTCATTGATTAGGAAATGTTTTCACAAACAGACCACAAAGAGAAAGACAAACTTCCAAACATTAGCAACAAAAAAAAAGTCCCGAATCTGGGTTACTGGGGGTTCTAGATAGGTTCAAAAACAAGAACTGGAGGACCTAAGGCTTGGAGGAACCAGAGGGCTGGGTTTGGAGAAGGTTGAACATATTCTGAAGCATTCCTTCACTTTTCTCCTTTTCTTTTGCTAGCTCAGCTCGAAGCCCATCTCTTTCAGCTTCCAAATCAGCAACACGAGCCTGAAGCCTAGCAATTTCAGCACCCTTAGTTCCACACTCTAGAACCAAAGCCCTAACTTTGCTATTCACTGGTGTCTTCAGAGATGAACCAGGTTCAACTGGGGTGGCATTGACAGGATAGTCACAAGCCAATAAGGTCCTAACACCAAAATGCTCCTTGCTTGATGCCATCTCCCATTTCTTCAAAGGCACCCTTAGCCTGTCCAGCACAGTTGTAAGTATAAACCCATATGGAGTTGCATGTGCCTTGGATCCATTAATGACCCTGTCCAGTAGTTTGACAACAAAAGCGGGCAAATTTATCTGCTTTCCACTCTCAAGGCATTCCATAAGCACCAGGTCCATATAGTTGGCAGTATGCCTCCTCTCTTGTCTGGGCAGCAGGCACGTATTCATAAATTCAAATAAGACCTTGTGCACAGGTCTCATATCACTCTTCTGAACAAATCTGGCTTCAGGTACATCTTCAGCATTTGCAGCATCACAAAAATTTCTGGTGATTTGAAGAACAGTAGGGAGAGAATCCAGACAAGGCCAGCTCTGCTTAGTATAATCATCATACCCTTCACTAGGTATGTCCAGAATCTCACCCAACTTGGTTGCATCAAACTCTACTTTTACACCCTTCACCATACTGGAGACTACCCCATTTTTCACAGTGGCATTGGCCATAAACTCTATCAATTCATTTCTAGCCAGTCTGCCATCCATTTCAAAGACCATGTCCTTCCACCCTTGTGCAGCTAGAGTATCCACCAATCTTCTCATTCCTGGCTCCTCCAGGTCTTTCAACAACCTGCCTTTCAAAATTTTTCTCCTGCCAAAAATGGCAAATCTATCTGTTCTTTCTCAGACTCCTCCTCTTCTTCTTCTCCACTCCATTCTTTTTCTTCTTCAGTAATTTTTAGCTTTTTCCATTTCACTGCAGATCTGGTTCTTTTGGCTAAGGAGGGTTCAGTAGATACAGGATCAGAGGATGACTTCTTGGAAGATGTCTTGGATCTTTTTGGTTTGGGAGTAGGAACCTCCTCAGTTGTTCCTCTTTCTTAATGGACCAGGTCCATCTCTTCTTCTTCTTCTTCTACAATCTCAACACTCTCCATAACCTTAGCCTTTCCTTTTTCCCTCTTTTTCTTCCTGCTCTCTTCCAGAGCTTTCTGCAATTCTGCTTCACTTTGCTTCACCCTGCTCCTGGTAGCTCTTCCCTTAGGTACTGAAGGTACATTAGATTTTGGAGATGATATTTTGCTTTTCTTGGGTGGCTTGGAAGCAGTTGGAGCCTTTTGTGAGGCAGCCTTGCGCTTCTTTGGATCATAACTGGCTTCAACTTTCTTTAGAATATCTGCCACAGTTTCTTCCCTAGATGCACTAGTTTCATCATGATGCTTGCTTAAATTTACTAGCCCTTCAGCCGCCTCCCAAGAACTATTTCCCCCTGAGTTGTTGCCACTCTCCTCCACACCCCCACAAATAGCAAGAACTTTTTCTTTCTTTTTACTACCCTTCCTACTTGACTCAGCCCCCTTTACATCTTTCACAGAACCAACCAAAACAAACCTATTATCTACCTTTTCAACTATATCAGAAAATACCAAACAAGTATTTACCTCACCAAGGGTTTCTTGATTCTTGTCAGTGTCAGAAGAACCATGTTCGTCACCTTCGCTGGCAGAGATAAAAGCTTCAAACTCAGAGCTGGAGTCAGATTCTTCAGCAGAACTTTCCTTCTTCTGGCTAGCACTCAATTTCTCATTTAGAGCTTTTCTCAAAGAACCAGAAGCTACAGATTTTCTAGCTAGCATTTTCTGCCTACGAAACCTAGGTTTTGGGTTTTCAATAGGAGGAGTAGATGAGGATGTATTTGAAGGAGATACAGGTGGGGGAGTGCCAGGATTATCTTGGGGGTTAGATGGTGTATTGTTTCTTGAAGAATTTGGGAATTTTGGAATTTTTGGAGAGAAGAGGATAATCAGAACTAGAGAGGGGTTTTTGACGGTTATGAAGTAATGAAGAAGGGCGTGGTGAGTATTTAAAGATGATTAGAAGTAATTGTAGTAACGGCAGCTTTTTGCAGGAGTCAATTAGAAGTCTAATCACTTTTAAATCCTGGTCTCTTAGTGATTAATAAGCGATGCTAGATTTTAGGCAAAAATCCCATTTTATTTAGAGTTCTAGGAGAATGAAACTGGTTCAATGCTCAAAAGATAGAATTTCTGGGAGTTTGCTGAATGTAGGACTTCTGCTCATGATTGAAAAATTAATCTTTCTAATTGTGCAAAGTATAGAAAATATACCTGAACTTTCTCATAAGCATATACTGATGAACCAGGTTCTTCAAGAAGAACTCTCTTGAACATGCCTCAAATGTCATAATAGAAAAAAAAACTTTTTAAGAGATCAGTGAGTCATATATACACATGTCACAGAACTATACTGATTAAAGTATGAGACTAAGTAAGAATTAATCTAGATATTTACACAAAGTTGAAACTCCTAACCAAAAAAAAAATTTCATTGCATTCTGAACTGGACCTTTTAGGTGATCTTAATCATCCCTAATTCCAACCTGTTCCTCTCAAAGTTTTCTCTACTCAGTGCTTTAGTGAAGATGTCAGCTATTTGTTTATCAGTAGCACAGAATTCTATTGAAATCAATCCTTTCTTATAGTTATCTCTTAAGAAGTGGTGTCTAACATCTATGTGCTTAGTCCTCTTATGATGAACAGGGTTCTTTGTCATACTTATAGCACTAGTGTTATTACAGAATATTGGAATACATCCCACTTCTATTCCAAAGTCTACCAACTGTTGTTTGATCCATAGTAATTGAGCACAACAAGAAGCAGCAGCAACATACTCAGCTTCAGCAGTAGATAGGGCCACAGAGTTTTGCTTTTTGGTAGCCCATGACACAAGACATGAACCAAGGAAGTGTGCCATACCTAAGGTGCTCTTCCTATCCAATAGGAAACCTGCATAATCAGCATCAGCATATCCTACTAGATCAAAATTACTACCTTTAGGATACCAAAGGCACATATCAGTGGTTCCTTTTAGATATCTCAGTATCCTCTTGACAGCAGTCAAGTGAGACTCTTTTGGATTTGCCTGAAAACGAGCACAAAGTCCTACACTGAAAATAATGTCAGGTCTGCTAGCAGTGAGATACAAGAGTGAACCAATCATACCCCTATACAACTTTTGATCAACTCATGAACCAGGTTCATTCAACATCTAATTTAGTGGCAGTTGCAATGGGTGTGTCTATTTCTTTAGATTCCCCCATTTTAAACTTTTTGATTAGCTCTTTTGTATACTTCTGCTGATGGATCATGGTTTTATTTAGACTTTGTTTAATTTGTAAGCCTATGAAGAAATTACGCTCACCCATGCTCATTTCAAACTCACTCCCCATTAATTTTGCAAAGTCCTTACTAAGCTTATCAGTGGTGGCTCCAAAGATTATGTCATCAACATAAATTTGCACAACAAGGAGTTCCTTACCTTTTTCCCTTAAGAATAAGGTACTATCTATTTTACCTCTCTTGTAACCATGCTCCAGTAAGAATTTTGACAGTTGTTCATACCATGCTCTTGGGGCCTACTTGAGTCCATAGAGAGCCTTGTCCAGCTTGTACACATGCTCAGGACATTCCTTACTCTCAAACCCTGGAGGTTGTTTCACAAACACTTCTTCTTTTAGGTAGCCATTTAGGAAGGCACTTTTGATATCCATCTGATGAATAGTAAATTCCATATGTGCTACAAAGGCTCTGAGAAGTCTGATTGCCTCTAGTCTTGCAACTGGAGCAAAAGTCTCATCATAGTCTATGCCCTCCTCCTGGCTGTAACCTTGGACCACCAATCTTCCCTTGTTCCTTGTAACTGTTCCATCTTCATCAAGTTTGTTCCTGAAGACCCATTTTGTACCAATGATTGATCTATCCTTGGGTCTTGGAACTAGGTACCAGACTTGACTCCTTTCAAACTGGTTAAGCTCATCCTGCATTGCATTCACCCAATCTGCATCCTGCAAAGCCTCAACAACATTTTTAGGTTCAATGATAGATAGAAAAGCATCAAAAGCACACAGATTCTTTAACTCTGATCTGGTTTTAACTCCAGATGTTGGATCAGTGAGAATGTTCTCAATGGGATGAGAACTTTGATACTTGTGAGGTTTCACAACCAACTGGCTTCTACTAGATGTTTCTGCCATTTGCTGAGGAACAGGATCATGAACAGGTTCCTTCAAGGAGTTTATTTCAATTCCTCTTTGATTTCTTCCCCCTGTCAGGTGCCCTGTATGGAAGAACCTGTTCCATCACTTGTTCCTTCTGTTGGTGCCACTTTGACCTGAGCTGATGCTTTAGTCAAGTCTTTTACCAATCCAATCGCTTCATCTTCATGTTCCTGTCTCTCAAAAAGAATGTTAGTTTCATCAAATACTACATGCACATTTTCTTCTACACACAAAGTTCTTTTGTTAAACACTTTATATGCTTTGCTAGGTGAAGAATATCCCAAGAATACTCCCTCATCACTTCTGGGATCAAACTTTCCTAGGGAATCTTTTCCATTATTGTGCACATAGCACTTGCAACCAAAAGCCCAAAGATGGGATATGTTTGGTTTTCTCCCTTTAAGTAACTCATAGGGAGTCTTCTCTACTAGAGGTCTGGTCATACATCTATTTATTATGTAACATGCAGTGTTTACAGCCTCTGCCCAGAAGCTGTGAGGCAATTTACTAGAAAGTAGCATGGTTCTAGCCATATCCTTAAGAGTTCTATTCTTTCTTTCAACTACTCCATTTTGCTGAGGGGTCCTAGGGGCAGAGAAATTATGATCTATACCATTTTCATCACAGAACTCAGCAAACTTGGAATTTTGAAATTCAGTTCCATGATCAAACCTAGTGGAGGCAAGTTGATTTCCTAATTATTTCTGAGTTTTTCTAACAAATGCAGAAAACATGCCAAATGCTTCATCTTTGGAGGTTAGAAATAGAACCCAGGTAAATCTAGAATAATCATCAACTAGCACCATTACATATTTCTTTCCACCTCTGCTCATGGTTCTCATTGGACCACATAGATCCATATGGACCAGTTCCAATGACTTGGTTGTACTTACCATTTTCTTGCTTTTGAAGGATGACCTTACCTGCTTCCCCCTTGCACATGCCTCACAAAATTTGTCTTCCTTGAACTTGATATTAGGTAACCCTATGACCAAGTCTTTAGAGACTAATTTGGTAAGCTGATTTAGACTTGCATGACCAAGTCTTTTGTGCCACAGGAGGGGATCTTTAACCAACACACTTAAACAAGTGAGTTCATTTTCTGAAAGAGTGGACAAATCTACAATGTAAATATTGTTAACTCTTTTTCCCTGCAAAACAATCTTGTCAGTGGTAAGGTTAATCACAAAGCATTTGGTGAGGTAAAAGCCACAGGGTTACCTCTGTCACACAGTTGTGACACACTTATTAGGCTATATTTCAAGCCATCTATCAGGTAGACATTCTCTATGGAATGAGAATCTGTTTTGCCTACCTTTCCAACCCCAATGATCTCACCTTTCTTTCCATTACCAAAGGAGACATTACCTCCTTTTAGGTCCTCAAGTGAAAGGAACTGGTCCTTGTTCCCAGTCATATGTTTTGAGCAGCCACTATCCATATACCATATTTGGCTCCTCCCTTTCACTTGGACCTGCAAAAAGAAATCAGGGGTTAGTCTTAGGAACCCAAACTAGTTTAGGTCCCTTTAGTCGAGTCTGGTGGGGGAGAAAGGCCTAACCTTTTGTTTGTTAAAAATGAGGCATGAAGTCCCCAGGTT
Organism: Nicotiana attenuata; assembly: GCF_001879085.1. Taxonomy (NCBI): domain Eukaryota; kingdom Viridiplantae; phylum Streptophyta; class Magnoliopsida; order Solanales; family Solanaceae; genus Nicotiana; species Nicotiana attenuata. Next base: position 101,981 of record NW_017672075.1, read on the forward strand.
CGGCATGGTCGGTAGCATAGCTTCACTATTGCTAGATTGGTGGAGAGATCTCCCCTCAAGTCTGCCAGAACGCTGAGGGAAACAAAGGAGGACATTTGGCTAGAGCCTACCTACTGCTGGGTCTGCGCCGAGCTGGGAACCTGTACGATGGAGTCAGAAAGATCAAATCTGGGGAAGGTCCTTTCTGGGAACAAATAGGCTAGATTTATTTTGCTTCCTAAAATGTAATAAGGCCAAGTACCATAAGTGACTTACTTTTCTATTATCTTAGTGTCGTTTTGGGTTCTTCTATTTTCTCATATTATGAAATTAGGCATTTGCGTGGCATCTAAAGTTTCATCCAAATCTATTTGTCTCTGGCCTACCTCGGGCACAAACGAGGCTTCCCAAATTAGGACACGAATTTACATTCTCGCAATGTGTTTAAATACTTGCAAACATCAGAATCCTTTACCTGACTTGTTTACCTCTTTATTTTCCTCTTTATTCTTTATTCCCATCCCCTAAGGTTGGTTCGCTCATACTGGCATCATCAGCGTATGCATAGCAGATCTAGAGGCCCTCCACCTCCTCCTCCTCCAAGCAATACAAAGAGCAAAGGGAAGGCTAAAATGGATGACTTAAGCGGTATTCGAAAAGAGAATGTGGAAATTGCAGAAACTTCAGATGGTCGGAGTACTCCAGCACACGAATGATTTAGTTTTAGGGTTAGACAAAAGATACTAGAGCTACAGGAGAAACTTGAGCAGTCCGCAACTTGGCAAATTTTTACCCACTTTGAATGTTCCCGAACATTAATCAACAAAACACAAAAACCAGCACCTCCTCAAAACACACCAAACCAACATCCACAAAAACCCTCCTGCACCGCATTCAATATGGCAAAACCCCTCCTCAAAATCTCAATCCCTTACCCGGCTTACCAACTCCGCCACAAACACCACCATCAACCAATCCAAGTACTTTACCAACCCACCCACCTTACCACACTCCCCAGAACACACCACAACCCATTCTCGATCTCTCAAAACTCAACCAATGACTATCACTACACCCAAGTCCTGGACTCATCAAAACAACCCCTATATATGTGGAGACCGTATCTCACTCTACTCAAACCAACTTCCTATACACCAGAATCAGCTGAGAAGGACCTGCTCATCAAGAACATGCCGAAGAACTCAAGGAAATTGACAAGTGTCGGTTCAGGGTGTCGAAGGCGGCAAAGGGATAGGAAGGTTTGAATTATTGAAAACCTGTGCATACAGCCAGATGTAAACTGCCAGGAGGGGTACAAACCTCCTAAGTTCGAGAAATTTGACGGTAACAGGTGATCCCAGAGTTCATCCGAGGACCTATTGTGAAAAGCTTGTCGGAGTCGGAAAAGATGAAAAGATCCGATGAAAACTCTTTATGAGGAGTCTTACTGGAGATGCTTTGTCCTGGTACATCAGCCAGGATCCCAAGAAATGGTGCCAATTGGGTTAGTATGTTGCATCAGATTTCAATGGACCGATTCAGGTTCAACACAGAAAATCGAACTAGATGTTTTCTACATTCAAAATCTTTAGAAGAAACCCCCGAGACTTTTCGCGAGTAGCTACTCGTTTGGAGGTCGGAAGAGGCCAAGGTCAGACCATCTTTGGACGAAGAACAGATGACAAAGTTCTTCTCAGGCACAGGATCCGCAGTATTATGAAAGGTTGATGGTTATTGAAAACCATAATTCTTTGATATTCAAATCAAACTTTGGGAAAGAATCAAGGAAGGCATCAAAAGCGGGATCGGTAACGAATTTGAGGTGTTACAGGCCACAAGTAAGGAATTGCAATCAGGCAGCATATCAAAGAAGAAAGATGTTGGGGCAGTAATGGTGGCTCAAGGCCTGAAATCTCCACTTACCTATCAAACACCGTCCACCCGCATATCAAACACCTCCACCCACATACCAAGAACCACCACCTACGTATCAACCATCATCTCCCAGATATTCTCCAACCATCCACGCTATCATACCTATGATTCCCAACCTTGCCTCATTTCCAATCACCTCCAACTCGCCAAAATAACCAAGACCACGAGCCCAGTTTTGACCGCAAGCCACCCAGACAGTCAACAGCTATTGCTGAACCCACAACACCAGCTATATGAAAGGTTGAAAGCATCAGATTACGTCCACTCTATTCCCGCTGTGGTGTTAAGAGAATCCATCCCAATGGTCAATCCAAACAAAACTTGTGGCGTACCATCTCCGGTATGTAGGGGCACACCACTAACGAGAGTAACCGAACATTGAAAGACAAGATCCAGACGCCTGATTGACAACAAGGTCAACAGGCAAAGGAAGCCGCACCCCAATGTTCGCAGCAAACCCTCTCCTGATCATGAGAGGTGGTGGGATACATGTGATAGAAACGAACGAAGAATGGGATCCTGAAGGGTCGATTGGCTTATTCGGGAAGGCAATGACATTTAAACCTTTAGTCACACTTACTTCTATTGTAGTACAGACTCAGTCGCCAATCGAAGTTAAGGTAGCACACATCAGTTCCATTTGAGTGTAGAGGTGGCTCCCCACCTCGGCCACCCCTGTTCCGTTTAAGTAGAAGTGGTCGCACCTTTTATTACCATCGTATCAACCGCCAGCCTCTTATTCACACAGAGATACCTGGATTCTGTTTTTGAAGCTCGGCAAAAAGGAAAGGCAAAGTGTTGGCCAAGTTCAGGTGAAGTTTTGAAGAATGACAAATGCACTCAGTCATGGAACAGGACCATCATGTGAGACACAGTGTTTATCAACCTATACATGTGAGATGCACGTGAAAGAGAATAAGTCTTCAAGGATAAAGCAGCAATATCTCCTTAACTGATCGAAAGGTGCTATTGATAAGGAGAGGAAGTCTCCTTATGTGAAGAGACACAAATCCGGATCAAGATAGGGTTGGAGTTTGTATTGTTCAAGGACTCAACTTCGATGGAAAGATCAGCAATTGAGTCTCCAATCAAACTCTGATTACTAGTCTTTAATTAACAACAATTGTTCTTTTTACAGGCATTGCACAAACGCAGAAGTTAAACTAAATTGAAAGCAAAAGAGCGAGGCAATTTTACAAAGCAATTTATGTGAGATTCAAGTGTGCATTCCTGAAGCTACCTGGACAAGATAGAAGAACCAATTCCATTGTGTTATTCTTATTCTAGTTTCAATTGTAGTAGGTTGTTTAAAGTTGTTACCTTTCCAGCTTTTGTAGAAGCAATTGTAATAGGCACTTTGAGTATTCAAGTTATAGGCTAACTTGGAGGTGTCGCAACAGTTGAGGCTGTGTGCCACACTGGATTAGAGTTTAATCTTAGGTTTACAAGAGTTTTTGTAAATGCTGTTTTGGCTCAATGATTTTAGTGGTAGTTTGGGAAAATCCTACTGAGTAGTAGGTCGTGGTTTTTCACCTTTTGAGCCAGGTATTTTCCACGTAAAAATCTCTGTGTTCTTTATTTTATGCACTCATTCATTCCGCAAACCAGTAGTAGTAAGTACACCTAGAAGAACCAGGTTCTTCTAGAGCAAAAAATTGACAAAGGGCATACAAACACTACAAAAACCCCCTCTTGTATGGTATTGACGTTTAGAACATCAATTCGTATCAGAGCAGGTTATATCCTTGAAAAGGCTAACACCTTAGGAGAAGATCAACATGAGTGCACCACCTGGGAACTAGGGAAGGGCAATCCAATGCTAGCCCTCACTTTTCAATGGTCAGTACTATTCTTGGTGGAAAGAACAGGATGAGAGATCAAATCATATGGAGACTATGAATTCCTGGGACACAGTCACTGATGGTCCTAGCAACCACAAAGAAAGAATGCTGAAGGAGTTGATGTGCCAAGACAAGGGCTGACTGCCACTGCTGAAGACCTGAGGAAGTGGGAGGAAAAATGGCTAAGGCCAAGAAATGGCTTGTGTGTTGGATTAGGTCCAGATGGAGTACAGTAGGATCCAAAGCTGTTACTACTGCTAAGGGATATGGGACACTTTGCAATGGCCCATGAAGGAACACCTCAAGTGAAAAGATCAAGAAGAACACTGTTTATATTCTTCAATATGAGAATTTTACTATAAGGAAGGATAAACTATCCAGAATGATTACAGGTTCACTACACTGATAAATGAACATTAAGTTCTCTTGGAAGGGTTATTCTTGAAGAAGACAAGGTTGAGAAAATTCTGACAAGGGTTCTGCCAGGTCACATGGGAAAGCAAAATCACTGCTATTCAGGAATCCAAGAATATTGCTACTCTCAGACTGGATGAAACTGATTGGAAATCTGACTGCTTATTAATGAGAAGGCAAACCATGAAGATGGATACACTAAGAAGGAGAGAAGCTTAGCTCTCAAAATTTGCTGAAGGTTCAGATCTGGAAGATGATGAGATGACTATGATCACTAGGGATTTCAAAAAAGTAGCCTGATGAGAGGAAAGGGTCTTCAAGAGGGTACAACCTTCAATAAAACAAGAGCCTCCTGAGAACATGACCAATGGAGGGTTGCTACAAGTTGTGTAAGACTGATCACATGATCTCAAAAAAACTGCCCTCAATGGGAAATGAGTGGAAGAAAGAAGAGCTGAACGAAGGAAGGAACAGCGTTCAACCTAAAGAAACAAAAGTTCAACCAAGGCTATGGTTGCTGCTTAAGGGGAAACCTCAGATGAAGACTCAGAAGGTGAAGCTGAAGAAAGAGCAAGCACTGATGGCCATCGGAGAAATCAGATGGATGACCAAGACGTAAGTATTCTTCATCTCAAGGACAAGATTAAAATTCTTGTCTAAAGAAAGGTTGGGCTGAGCTTATTACTAGACTCATTGATGAGTCTGAGATAATTATAATGAGAAGGAAGTTTCTGTCTAAGGGAATGTTGATCCTAAAAGCAAAATGCAAAAGATCTAGAGTCTTGGGCAAATCGACGAGTCTAAAAAAATGCTGAGTTTGAAGAACCAGCTTCTTGAACTTGACAACAGTGTCCTAGAACTTAGGTCTGAAAACTTAAACTGAAATTAGGAACAGGAAAGAAGAAAAGCTGATACACATATCTCACTCTAGAAGAAAATTGGGAAAAATGAAAGATGAATTGTATAAGAAAGATGAATTCATCAAAGTCTTAAAGGAAGATCTAGGAAGGTTAAAACATGAAACTAGACAGAACTTGCAAGTGGAACAAGGGCTTTTGATGCACTTCTGCCTGGCTGCCAAGAGCATCACAGTGCAACAAAAGAGGACTTGGCTATTGGACTCAAGCTCAATAATGGGATCCTAAAACCAAGTACCTCACACTCCCTGAAAATAAAATCTGCACACACTGTGATTAAGACTGGCCATTACTAAATATGAATGTAAATGGCAAACGAAAAAGCCAGTCAAAAAACAAAGCTTTTGTTCAAAGAAAAAATAACTGCCTGGATGGCCAAGAAGGAATTCTATTCACCCTATTTGCTTATAT
>NW_017672075.1:107502-115020 GCF_001879085.1 Nicotiana attenuata
CGTCATTATTTGTACGGTGTGCCTTGTGAGATTTATATGATCACCGGAGTTTGCAGCATCTATTCAAGCATAAGGACCTTAATTTGCGTCAGAGGAGGTGGTTAGAGCTGCTGAAGGACTATGATATCACTATTTTGTATCACCCGGGCAAGGCCAATGTGGTGGTCGATGCTTTGAGTCGCCGGGCGGAGAGTTAGGGGAGTTTGGCTTATTTACCAGCAGCAGAGATGCCCATGGCGATGGATGTTCAGGCCTTAGCCAGTCAGTTTGTGAGATTGGATCTTTCGAAGCCTAGTCGGGTCCTTACTTGTGTGATTTCTCGGTCTTCTTTGTTTGATCGTATACGGGAGCGTCAGTTTGATGACCTTCAGATGTTCTAAACGTCAATACCACACAAGAGGGGGGTGATTTGTGTGGTACCCAATTTTCGCTCTAGAAGAACCTGGTTCTTCTAGGTGTACTTATTACTACTGTTTGCGGAATTAAGAGTGCATAAAATAAAGAACGCAGAGATTTTTACGTGGAAAACACCTGGCTCAAAAGGTGAAAAAACCACGACCTACTACTCAGTAGGATTTTCCCAAACTTCCACTAAAATCACTGAGCCAAAACAGCATTTACAAAACTCTTGTAAACCTAAGGATTAAACTCTAATCCCAGTGTGGCACACAGCCTCAACTGTTGCGACACCTTCAAGTTAGCCTATAACTTGAATACTCAAAGTACCTATTACAATTGCTTCTACTAAAGCTGGAAAGGTACAACTTTAAACCACCTACTACAATTGAACTAGAATAAGAATAAACACAATGGAATTGGTTCTTCTATCTTGTCCAAGTAGCTTCAGGAATGCACAATTGAATCTCACATAAATTGCTTGCAAAATTGCCTCGCTCTTTTGCTTTCAATTTAGTTTAACTTCTACGTTTGTGCAATACCTGTAAAAAGAACAATTGTTGTTAATTAAAGAGCTAGTAATCAGAGTTTGATTGAGACTCAATTGCTGATCTTCCATCGAAGTTGAGTCCTTGAACAATACAAACTCCAACCCTATCCTTGATCCGGATTGTGTTCTTTTCACATAAGGAGACTTCCTCTCCTTATCCAATATGCAACCTTTTCGATCAGTTAAGGAGATATTGCTGCTTTATCCTTGAGACTTATCTCTTTCACGTGCATCTCACATGTATAGGTTGATAAACACTGTGTCTCACATGATGGTCCTGTTCCATGACTGAGTGCATTTGTCATTCTTCAAAACTTCACCTGAACTTGGGCCAACACTTTGCCTTTCCTTTTTGCCGAGCTTCAAAAACAGAATCCCAAGGTATCGCTTTTGAATTGAAAGGAGGTGCGGTTGATACTGTCACTATAAAAGGTGCGACCACTTCTACTTCAAACGGAACAGGGGTGGCCGTAGGTGGAGCCACCTCTACCTCAAATGGAACTGATGTGGCTACCTTAACTTCGATTGGCGACTGAGTCTGTACTACAATAGGAGTAAGTGTGACTAAAGGTTTAATGTCATTGCCTTCCCGAATAAGCCCAATCGACCCTTCAGGATCCCATTCTTCGTTCGTTTCTATCACATGTATCCCACCACCTCTATGATCAGGGAGAGGGTTGCTGCGAACATTGGGTGCGGCTTCCTTTGCCTGTATGACCTTGTTGTCAATCAGCGTCTGGATCTTGTCTTTCAATGTTCGGTACTCGTTAGTGGTGTGCCCCTACATACCGGAATGGTACGCACAAGTTTTGTTTGGATTGACCCATTGGGATGGATTCTCTAACACCACAGCGGGAATAGGAGTGACGTAATCTGATGCTTTCAACCTTTCATATAGCTGGTCGTTGGGTTCAGCAATAGCTGTGTACTGTCTGGGTGGCTTGCGGTCAAAACTGGGTCGTGGTCTTGGTTAATTTTGGCGAGTTGGAGGTGATTGGAAATGAGGCAGTTGGGAATCATAGGTATGATAGGCAGTGGATGGTTGGGAATATCTGGGAGATGATGGTTGATACGTAGGTGGTGGTGCTTGGTATGTGGGTGGAGGTGTTTGATATGCGGGTGGAGGTGTTTGATAGGTAAGTGGAGATTTCAGGCCTTGAGCCACCATTACTGCCCCAACATCTTTCTTCTTTGATATGCTGCCTGATTGCAATTCCTTACTTGTGGCCTGTAACACCTCAAAATTCGTTACCATCCCGCTTTTGATGCCTTCCTTGATTCTTTCCCCAAGTTTGATGATATCAGAGAATTTATGGTTTTCAATAACCATCAACCTTTCATAATACTGCGGATCCTGTGCTCTGACGAAGAACTTGTTCATCTGTTCTTCGTCCAAAGATGGTCTGACCTTGGCCTCTTCCGACCTCCAACGAGTAGCATACTCGCGAAAAGTCTCGGTGGGTTTCTTCTTAAGATTTTGAATGTAGAAAACATCTAGTTCGTTTTCTGTGTTGAACCTGAATCGGTCCATGAAATCTGATGCCATACTAACCCAATTGGACCATTTCTTGGGATCCTGGCTGATGTACCAGGACAAAGCATCTCCAGTAAGACTCCTCATAAAGAGTTTCATCCGGATCTTTTCATCTTTTCCGACTCCGACAAGCTTTTCACAATAGGTCCTCGGATGAACTCTGGGATCACCTGTACCGTCAAATTTCTCGAACTTAGGAGGTTTGTACCCCTCTGGCAGTTCTACATCTGGCTGTATGCACAGGTTTTCATAATTCAAACCTTCTATCCCTTTGCCGCCTTCGACACCCTGAACCCGACTTGTCAATTTCTTGAGTTCTTCGGCCATGTTCTTGATGAGCAGGTCCTTCTCAGCTGATTCTGGTGTATAGGAAGTTGGTTGAGTAGAGTGAGATACGGTCTCCACATATATAGGGTTGTTTTGATGAGTGCCAGGGACTTGGGTGTAGTGATAGTCATTGGTTGAGTTTTGAGGATCGAGAATGGGTTGTGGTGTGTTCTGGGGAGTGTGGTAAGTGGTGGTTGGTAAGTATTGGATTGGTTGATGGTGGTGTTGTGGCGGAGTTGGTACCGGTAAGGGATTGAGATTTTGAGGAGGGGTTGCATATTGATGCGGTGCAGGAGGGTTTTGTGGATGTTGGTTTGGTGTGTTTTGAGGAGGTGCTGGGTTCTTTGTGTTTTGTTGATTAATGTCGGGAACATTCAAAGTGAGGTAAAAGTTTGCCAAGTTGCGGACCTGCTCAAGTTCTCCCTGTAGCTCTAGTATCTTTTGTTCTAACCCTAAAACTAAATCATTCGGTGCTGGAGTACTCCGACCATCTGAAGTTTCTGCAATTTCCACATTCTCTTTTCGAATACCGCTTAAGTCATCCATTTTAGCCTTCCCTTTGCTCTTTGTATTGCTTGGAGGAGGAGGAGGTGGAGGGCCTCTAGATCTGCTATGATACGCTGATGATGCCAGTATGAGCGAACCAACCTTAGGGGATGGGAATAAAGAATAAAAGGAAAATAAAGAGGTAAACAAGTCAGTAAGGGTTCTGAAATGTTTGCAGTATTTAAACACATATTGCGAGAATGTAAATTCGTGTCCTAATTTGGGAGCCTCGTTGTGCCCGAGGTAGGCCTAGAGACAAATAGATTTGGAGAACTTTAGATGCCAGCAAATGCCTAATTTCATAATATGAAAAATAGAAGAATCCCAAAACGACACTAAGATAATAGAAAAGTAAGTCACTATTGGTACTTGGCCTTATTACATTTTAGGAAAGCAAATAAATCTAGCCTATTTGTTCCCAGAAGGACCTTCCCCAGATTTGATCTTTCTGACTCCATCGTACAGGTTTCCCAGCTCGCGCAGACCCAGCAGTAGGTAGGCTCTAGCCAAATGTCCTCCTTTGTTTCCCTCAGCGTTCTGGCAGACTTGAGGGGAGATCTCTCCACCAATCTAGCAATAGTGAAGCTATGCTACCGACCATGCCGAACCTGGGGACTTCATGCCTCATTTTCTACAAAACAAAAGGTTAGGCCTTTCTCCCCCACCAGACTCGACTGTTTTTACATTCATGATTAGCATATTGGCATTTAGTTCTCCAAATTAATGCACAGAACGTGATTATGTTTGTTGGGATTATGGAAACCCCGGTGGACTTTTGGATAAGGCTCATCTTAAAGGACTATTATGTGGACAACATATTAATCCGACTAGGTTTGACCATGATGCATGCACAATTATGATAAGAGTAAGGTTACTATGGGGGTCTAGACTGGTACCCTCAAGCAGACAACTTGAGGGGGAAAGGCACGGAACCGTCGACTACACCGCTGATCGACTAGTTTTACCACAAATAAGCCTTTCCGAATTTAAGGGTAATAAATTGGAAGAGCGCAACCGCTCATCAAGCGTTGCTATAGGATTTGATACGCACGAGTGGAATATGATGTGGAGCATGATTTATGCAACAATAAACAGCATGTTGTCAAGTATTGGCACGTAAAAAAATGATAAATGCAGTATTTAAATAATTGAAAGACAGTTACGGAGGAAGAAAACAAAGAGACAAGTCAGTTTCACGAAGATAAAGAAATCATAAATGCTTAAAAAATAAACAGTTAAATTCAAATAAGGGGAAAGGGCGCTTGGGATAGAGCATGCTTAGACTAATTCGTAAAAATAAGTTCGTTATGGTAAGAGCCTAGAATATCCCCAGCAGAGACGCCATGCTGTCGCGCCACCTTTTTTCCTCCTCGCGAAGAAAGTCCAAGTTTCGACATTCATGGGGGAACAACTCGTTTCCTTTTTTGGGAATTGGGTGTTTGAAGAGTCGCCACCTAACGGATTATGGTGCGTTAGGGCACCTAGAGTAATTAACTCATGTAACTAGTTTGCATTACCAGAGATTAGGGTAAGGGCTCGAAATAACCTTGAGGGAAAGGTGTTAGGCACCCCTCGCGGTCCACAACGGTGGGTCCCGGTCGAACTTACCCTATACGAATTAGTCAAATGACAAGTAAGCAAGTATTTGCAAATAAAGTAGTTTTCCCCGTTTAAATGCATATATGATGAAAGAAGTTCAAATAATGAGGGTAAAGAGATCTGGACAACTTATGCATGTATATGTAAAGAAAGGAAATTTAGAGAATTTAAACACATACGGGAATCGGGAAAGGGAAGTCCTAAGTTGATTAGCCTACAGGATCATACCCATGCAATGCTCGGTAATCACTCATCAATGAGGGGCTACACGTGACATTAGCGCGCAGTCATCATATCCTTTTTCTACCCATTACCCTCCCCTTAGTGGTTATGAACGAGTTTAATTAACGACCTCTAAGCGTGCTGCTACCCGTCCCTTCCTTATGGTCCCGGAGGAATATGGGACCTCTAAATCTGGACAATTCTAGAGGGCCTAAGGTTTATAAAAAGGTAAAAATCTAGGCGACAGGTAAATAACACATAGGACAAGCAGATAAAGACAAGCATTTAGAAGGCTCACATTTACCTTCGCATGTATATAGGCAAACAAACAGCACGTCTAAAATACAAGTTTTGAAGAAATTTCAGAAATCCTAAGAAAGCATGGTATCTAGATGAATGTTACAGATTCAAGATGTAAGGAAAGTGGCAGAATTCCTAACCAGTTTGCCTACTGGTTTTATAGCCTGATTAGCCCGGGTAATTTCACACATAAACATAAATGGTCTCAAGTTTAACGCCCTAAGGTTTGCCTAAGTGTGTATATGCAGTCACGATTCTGAAAAAAACATTTTGGAGTCCTTTATCCTATAGGCATGCTTTCTAGTGACATTAATTAACACAGCATTGAAGACTATTAAAGAAATGAGTAGGATAATTAATTAAACGGATTCGGCACCTATAGGCATGATTTCTAATTAAAACTGATTTTAGATCCTATAGGCATGATTTCTAACTAAAACTGATTTTAGATCCTACAGGCATGATCTCTAAAGAAACGGATTTGAATATATACCGTAATGAGGGCTGAACCTTAGTTATTTTATTTCCTATAGGCATGGTGTCTAATCATGTAAAGTAAAGCAGGCAGCACTTATTTGGACCAAAATAAAACCCTATAGGCATGTTATCTAACAAAACACATTTGAACCAAAGTAATCCTATAGGCATGTTATCTACCCAATTTTTTAACCCACAGTATACATAACTACCCTCCCTTTTCACTAGTCACCCCATTATCTGTTTACAAATAATTATTACAGACCAATGCTTGAATAAAAAATTACATGAATAGAATAGAAATTAAGCTATAGGGAGCCTGAAATAGGCCCAAAGCAAATCCTGGTGTACCAGGCCTTCAGTAGTCTCAAATGCCAAGAGTTCTCATTGCCAATTTATGTCCAGGTGTGTTGGAGTTCCCTAAGGACCTCAAGGATCCCAGGCAGTGCTCACACCCAGACTTTTTACAATAGGGACTAAATATGTGCAGTGTGGAAGGGCCAGCCCCAGTGTGCCAGAGTTCAAAGGAATCTCAACAGGACCCCAAGGCAGTACACACACTGGAGGGGCAGACCTATTGACTTAAGAGTAAAGTGTGAGTGCTTGACATAGTTTTGAAAGGGTNTTTGAAGAGTCGCCACCTAACGGATTATGGTGCGTTAGGGCACCTAGAGTAATTAACTCATGTAACTAGTTTGCATTACCAGAGATTAGGGTAAGGGCTCGAAATAACCTTGAGGGAAAGGTGTTAGGCACCCCTCGCGGTCCACAACGGTGGGTCCCGGTCGAACTTACCCTATACGAATTAGTCAAATGACAAGTAAGCAAGTATTTGCAAATAAAGTAGTTTTCCCCGTTTAAATGCATATATGATGAAAGAAGTTCAAATAATGAGGGTAAAGAGATCTGGACAACTTATGCATGTATATGTAAAGAAAGGAAATTTAGAGAATTTAAACACATACGGGAATCGGGAAAGGGAAGTCCTAAGTTGATTAGCCTACAGGATCATACCCATGCAATGCTCGGTAATCACTCATCAATGAGGGGCTACACGTGACATTAGCGCGCAGTCATCATATCCTTTTTCTACCCATTACCCTCCCCTTAGTGGTTATGAACGAGTTTAATTAACGACCTCTAAGCGTGCTGCTACCCGTCCCTTCCTTATGGTCCCGGAGGAATATGGGACCTCTAAATCTGGACAATTCTAGAGGGCCTAAGGTTTATAAAAAGGTAAAATCTAGGCGACAGGTAAATAACACATAGGACAAGCAGATAAAGACAAGCATTTAGAAGGCTCACATTTACCTTCGCATGTATATAGGCAAACAAACAGCACGTCTAAAATACAAGTTTTGAAGAAATTTCAGAAATCCTAAGAAAGCATGGTATCTAGATGAATGTTACAGATTCAAGATGTAAGGAAAGTGGCAGAATTTAAGTACTTGGCCATGTACTTGGAAACCCCCTATTTGCCAATGAAAATGTTGGCCTACTTCCTACACCGGATACTATCGTATAACCCCTTTAGAGTATTGATGGAACATGATAGAACATTCATATT
>NW_017672075.1:115040-156725 GCF_001879085.1 Nicotiana attenuata
AAAACTAAAAGTTTTAACTTTAAAGGGTTTTAATAAAACGTTTAAATAACGTTAAAATACGTAAACGTAAATAGGTAACTGTTTAGGTTATTACGTAGTTAAGTAGTAATTTACGTAATACGTATTTACAAGTAAGTAGGGTAAAGAAAGTTCGGATACGTAATTTACCCTAACGTACGTTGTACCTACGTTGGTTTTATACGTACTCGTATTACGGTCCGGTAACTTTACACACAATAAACTATAAATCGGTCTACGTAAGTTTAACCGTCCCTTAAGGGTTTGTCCTAAGTTGTGTATTATGCAGTACACGTAATTCTAAGTAAAAAAAACTATTTTTTGGACGTTCCTTTTACTACCTATAGGCATGTCTTTCTAGTGAACATTTAATTAACACAGACATTGAAGAATATTAAAGAATGAGTAGGATAATTAATTAAACGGATTCGGCACCTATAGGCATTGATTTTACTAATTTAAAAACTGTATTTTAGATCCTATAGGCATGATTTCTAACTAAAACTGATTTTAGATCCTACAGGCATGATCTCTAAAGAAACGGATTTGAATATATACCGTAATGAGGGCTGAACCTTAGTTATTTTATTTCCTATAGGCATGGTGTCTAATCATGTAAAGTAAAGCAGGCAGCACTTATTTGGACCAAAATAAAACCCTATAGGCATGTTATCTAACAAAACACATTTGAACCAAAGTAATCCTATAGGCATGTTATCTACCCAATTTTTTAACCCACAGTATACATAACTACCCTCCCTTTTCACTAGTCACCCCATTATCTGTTTACAAATAATTATTACAGACCAATGCTTGAATAAAAAATTACATGAATAGAATAGAAATTAAGCTATAGGGAGCCTGAAATAGGCCCAAAGCAAATCCTGGTGTACCAGGCCTTCAGTAGTCTCAAATGCCAAGAGTTCTCATTGCCAATTTATGTCCAGGTGTGTTGGAGTTCCCTAAGGACCTCAAGGATCCCAGGCAGTGCTCACACCCAGACTTTTTACAATAGGGACTAAATATGTGCAGTGTGGAAGGGCCAGCCCCAGTGTGCCAGAGTTCAAAGGAATCTCAACAGGACCCCAAGGCAGTACACACACTGGAGGGGCAGAACCTATTGACTTAAGAGTAAAGTGTGAGTGCTTGACATAGTTTTGAAAGGGTTTTGAAAAAATGGTATAGAGATGACTCTAGGAGTGAAAAGGTTTTCTGAAATAGGAACTAGTTTGGTGGTAAAACAGTTTGAGAAAAGTATTAAAACACTTTTGAAATCAAAACAACCAGATTCAGAAACACTTGGCAAACAGATTTCACGCAGGGATAGAGGGGTTGGGGACACATAGAATACACATCAGTGTATGGGGAAGCATATAAATAGCAAAATGCACCGAATTCTCAAGAGCTTTATAGAATTAATAGGTAAGTTATGACAGTAGGTAGTTGAGGCACATGGCAGGGGTATAGAAAAACCATGTTGAAAGTAGAGGGTATTGGACAGAATCGTACACATAATTAGGATCAATCGAAGCCCCAATAGATTAGGTATAATCTCATCAGTAAAGAAGAGCAAACAGGAATTTAAACATGCTAGACAAGCATCACATAAGCATCCATATTTTAGACATGCTGACTACACATTGAACAAACAAGATTTAAACATGCTAGATGAAGCAGTAAACAAGCAGTTATAGTTAGGCATGCTAGTTACATATTGAGCAAGACAGAATTAGGCATGCTAAACAAGACAATAAACAGGAACAAGAATGGAACTCATAACTGATGAACTAAAACAGTAATGAAACACACAAAGTTTTAGATTTCAAAAATTAAACTGAGACATACCAGTTAAGGAAGAGAACACGGAATGTAAAGCGGGTGCAGTTCAATATCTATCCTTGGCTCACAGGCGGCTAGACCAGTGAATATCACAAGTAGCGGAGAAGAAAAGAGAGCTTTAGAGTGTAAGTGTGTTTCTGAACTGATGTTCGCGTCTTAGAAGTAAAATAGAGGAGAGTTTATATAGCAATTTAGGAGCACAACAGAAAAAGGTAAAAGAAATCAACGCTCAGCAATTAAGGAAATCACAGAATCAATTAACACGCAAAATCAGCATAGTCTTCCCTTAATTAAGGGTACTTACCCAACGGTAAAGGACAGGAGATACTTAAGTAAAGAAAATCAAATCAGATATAAGTAAAGAGGTAAATAAGCAGGAGTCGAATTAAGGAAACAATCGTGAAGAATCAGTAAATATCACATGTGATAGAATAAGGTAAGAAGGCCAATTAAAGTCATAAATAAGGGAATAAATCAAGGATTATGCACATAAGTTTTATCAGAACAAATCAGTAAATCATAATTCAAAGTAGTACTGATTTACGGGGAGAAAAATATCAGTTTCCACAAATAGACAAATAGGCTAAATAAAATTTCATAAACACACAGAAATTAACCAAAAAAATTGGCTCAGAATCTCTAATAGAGACGAACTAGGGTAAAAATCACAAGGCACTGAATTAGACTAAGGGGAAATCATGAAAATCAAAGCACGGAACGAAACAATGCAACAAGTAACACGGAAAAACCCCAGAATTGAAGCAAAAATATAAGAAAATTAGGGTTTTAGCATAAATCAACTAGGGTTTAGGCAAACTTAACATGAATCGGTCAAAATTACATTAGAACAGACGATTAAACATTCAAAAATCAGGAAACCTTTGAGAAGATGACTTTCAGTAAACCCTAACTTTAGAAAAATGAAAAATCAGATGAAAAACCAGAAATCTTTCAAGGAAACATGTGAGATAGGTTCGATTCATCTCAGATCTGTACAGATCTGAGAAGATCAAAGATAAAGATTAGGGTTTTCAGAAGTAACTCAGAGATGAGAACATAGACTTAGAAATCCATAGGTTTAAGATGAAAATAAGAAATCCTTACTCGAAATCGAACCAGAATGGCCTGAAACAGGCGAGAAAGAACCAAAGGCGTAAGTGGACTAACCCTGGTCCCTTGAGGACCTTAGAGATGGAAGTTCCCAGCATAAGAGAGGCCATTAGAGGCCTGGGGTGGTGAGAAACTACCATGGATGGCGGTGGATGAGTGACGGCGACGGTGAATTAGGGTTAGAGTTAGAGAGCGTTTGGAGGGGTGAGGGAACGGATGACGGCGGGGAAGGGTGGGAAATGATTAGTGTTTAGGGGTGTAGATTAGTTTAATTATGGTAATGTCACGACCCAATTCCCAACCCGGCCGTGATGGCGCCTTTCGTGAAGACAAGGCCAGCCAGAACAAAGCAAACACCTCTTTTAAACAACTAATTAACATTAACAAATCTAAAACACGTGTAAGATAGTCATAAATGCGGAAAACCACGATAATAACCAGGGAAGCCATCCAAACACAGCCTAAACCGGGGTGTCACAAGTCATGAGCTACTACAGAGTTTGCTATAAGTCTACAAAGTATGAAATCGGATACAATAGTCCGAAGAAAACATAAATGATAGAGGATAGGGGAGACAAGGGGCTACGGACGTCAACAACTACCTCGTAACTCCAAATCGCTGCTTGGTCTGGAAGGAATCAGCGCTCAGGTGCGGACTCTGCTATGCCTGAATCTGCACACATGGTGCAGGGAGTAATGTGAGTACTCCGACCCAGTGAGTAATAACAATAAATAATGGTTGAAAGCATGAAAACTCATAAAGGCACAAGGCAATTCTATATCAGGGAGTAAATCACTTAAAGAAGTAAAAACCGTAAAGGATCAAATGAAATCTTCTTTTAGAAAAAACAGGTAAATCTGGTAAAATAACAAGTAAATAGTGAGTAGTAATCTGCCCCTCGGGCCCCGTATCAATCGCTCAGAACAGTATCAGCCCCTCGGGCTCAGTATCAATCACTCAGCATAGTATCAGCTCCTCGGACTCACTCTCAGTCACTCAGCATAGTATTACCCCTCGGGCTCACTCTCAGATCATATGGGTACCCGCGCTCACTGTGGGTGTGCAGACTCCGGAGGGGCCCTTACGGCCCAAGCGCTATATCAAGCCACCTCGTGGCATCATCACTCGGCACTCGGCCTCCCATCACTCAAGCCACCTCGTGGCATATAAAGCATCTCATATCACTCAGCATATCCTCACATATGGCCCTCGGCCTCACTCAGTCCAGATATCATCACAAGCCCCTCGGGCATCAGTAAAACAGTAGTGCTCAGCCCAAACAACATTGGAAATATCATTTAAATCACAAAATTCAATTAAAAGTGGTTGAAAATGTAAAATAGTATTAATCAACAGGACTGAGTTCAAGTAATATATATAAATAGTGAGGAAACAGTGATAAAAGTACACAAAAGATTCAAGTAGTCGGCACGAAGCCCAAAATATGGCAATCAGCCCAAATCATGTTGATAACAAACACATTTCAGTCAAATACGCGGTAAAAATATCAATCGGGACGGACCAAGTCACAATCCCCAGTAGTAAACAGCCCCGCGCTCGCCATTAAGCGCGTGTTTCACCTCAATATAGCACTACGTTGTGCAAATCCGGGGTTTCAAACCCTCAGGACATCATTTACTATCATTACTCACCTCAAGACGGCCAATTCTCTAGCTCGCTATGCCCTTGCCTCTCAAGTCGGCCTCCTCACGCGTCAAATCTGACCAAAACCACAACGAATACGTCACAATAGGCTAAGGGAACATAACCCAATCGAAAAGAATCGAAAAATAGCAAAAATCTCGAAATTGGCAAAACCAGAGCCCCGGGCCCACTTCTCGAAATTCAGAAAATTTTACATCAAGGGGTTCCTTATCTCGCCACGAGTCCATACATATCAAGAACTCCCAAATCCGAGCTCAAATGACCCATCAAAACCCAATTTGAAATATCAAAACTCAAGCCCTAGTTCTTCCCCCTTTTGATAAATTTTCATGAATTTCTAGGTTGATTCTACAATTAAATCATGTTTTTAGACCATAGGACTCACCTCCAATCAATCCCAGTCGAAGCCCTCTTCAATTCCCGTCCAAAAGCTCTCAAGGATGCTCAACAATGGTGGAAAAATAACTTAGCTCACGAAACAAAAATGAATTTAAACCCTTATGTCCAGTCATTACCGCATCTGCGGTCAAAATACCGCATCTGCGGCTTCCGCATCTGCGGCTTCCGCTTCTGCGGAGTTTCACTTAAATTCCAGGACAGCTTCTGCGGTCAAAAATCATCCCCCGAAGCTAACCAAATCACCGGAAATCACATCCGAGCCCTCTAACTCATAAGTCAACATCCGGTTGACTTTTCCAAACCATACCTTCCTTAAAGAGACTAAGTGTCTCATTTCCTACCAAAACCTCTCCAAACCAACTCGATCACATAGGATACGGATAATGAAGCATAAAGAAGCTAAAAATGGGGGAAACGAAGCGATAACTCATGAGATGACGGGTCAGGTCGTCACATCCTCCTCAACTAAAACAAACGCTTGTCCTCAGCTGGTCGAGAAACATACCTGAAGCCTCAAACAGGTGAGGGTATCGGCTCCGCATCTCCCGCTCGGTCTCCCACGTAGCCTCTTCCACGGGCCGACCTCTCCACTGCACTCTCACCGAAGCTATATCCTTTGATCTCAACTTCCGCACCTGACGACCCAAAATAGCCACTGGCTCCACATCATAAGTCAAGTCATCATCCAACTGAATCGTGCTGAAATCCAAAACATGGGACGGGTCTCCAACATACTTCCGGAGCATAGAAACATGAAATACCGGATGCACGCCCGACAAGCTGGGTGGCAAGGCAAGCTCATAAGCCACCTCCCCAATCCTCCTAAGTACCTCAAAAGGTCAAATAAACCGCGGACTCAATTTCCCTTTCTTTCCAAACCGCATAACACCCTTCATGGGCGAAACCTTCAGCAAGACCTTCTTACCAACCATATAAGACACATCTCGAACCTTCCGGTCCGCATAGCTCTTCTGACGCGACTGTGCTGTACGAAGCCTCTCCTGAATCAGCTTCACCTTCTCTAAAGCATCCTGAACCAACTCTGTCCCCAATAGCCTAGCCTCACCGGGCTCGAACCAACCAACTGGAGATCTACACTGCCTCCCATACAACGCCTCACACGGAGCCATCTGAATGCTCGACTGATAGCTGTTGTTGTAGGCAAACTCTGCAAGCGGCAAAAACTCATCCCAAGAACCTCCAAAATCAATAACACAGGCACGCAACATGTCTTCCAATATCTGAATAGTACGCTCGGATTGCCCGTCCGTCGGAGGATGAAATGCTGTGCTCAACTCCACCTGTGCACCCAACTCTCGCTGAAAAGTCCTCCAGAACTGAGAAGTAAACTGAGTACCTCTATCTAAGATAATAGACACTGGAACACCATGCAATCGAACAATCTCCCGGATAAAGATCCCTGCTAGCAACTCCGAAGAATAGGTAGTACATACCGGAATGAAGTGCGTGGACTTGGTTAGCCGATCCACAATCACCCAAATCGAATCGAACTTCTTCAACGTCCGAGGAAGACCAATCACAAAACCCATGGTGACTCTCTCCCACTTCCACTCGGGAATACCGTGAGCTATGGGCCTCCTCCAATATCAACTCCCAAAGCCCCTCCACATTGGGCACGCAAATCCGGCCCTGCATCCTCAACACACCATCATCACCAATGGTCACATCTCTGGCATCATCATGCTGAACCCTGTCCTTCAGGACAAGCAAATGCGGGTCATCATACTGGCACTCTCTGATGCGATCATATAAGGAAGACCGAGAAACCACACAAGCCAATACCCGACTAGGCTCCGAAATATACCAACCGATTGGCCAAGGCCTGAACATCAACTGCAAAGGGCCTCTCCCCGACTGGAATGTACGCCAAACTCCCCATACTCACTGCCTTTCGGCTCAAGGCATCGGCCACTACATTGGCCTTTCCCGGGTGATACAGAATGGTAATATCATAATCCTTAAGCAACTCTAGCCACCTCTGCTGCCTCAAATTAAGATCCTTTTGCTTGAACAAATGCTGAAGACTGCGATGATCAGTGAATACCTCACAAGATACGCCATACAAGTAGTGCCTCCAAATCTTTAAGGCATGAACTATGGCAGCCAACTCCAAATCATGAACAGGGTAGTTCTTCTCGTGGGGCTTTAACTGACGAGAAGCATAAGCAATAACTCTACCCTCATGCATCAATACACACCCGATCCCAACTCTCGAAGCATCACAATATAGAGTATAAGAACCTGAAGCTGATGGTAAGACCAATACTGGAGCTGTGGTCAAAGCTGTCTTGAGCTTCTGAAAGCTCTCCTCGCACTCGTCCGACCATACAAATGGAGCACCCTTCTGAGTCAACTTGGTCAAGGGCGATGCTATAGAGGAAAATCCCTGAATAAACCGGCGATAATAACCCGCCAAACCCAGGAAGCTACGAATCTCTGTGGCTGAGGACGGTTTGGGCCAACTCTAAACCGCCTCTATCTTCTTCGGATCGACCTGAATACCCTCGCTGGACACCACGTGTCCCAAGAAAGCCACTGAACTGAGCCAGAACTCACACTTGGAGAACATTGCATAAAACTTCTCCTCCCTCAATCTCTGCAATACAACTCGCAAATGTTGCGTGTGCTCCTCCTGACTACGCGAGTACACCAGAATATCATCAATGAAAACAATAACGAACGAATCCAGATAAGGCTGAAATACACTGTTCATCAAATGCATGAACGCTGCTGGGGCATTGGTCAGCCCAAAAGACATAACAAGAAACTCATAGCGCTATATCTAGTCCTGAAAGCAGTCTTAATAATATATGAATCCCTGATCTTCAATTGGTGATAACCCGAACGGAGATCAATCTTGGAGAACACCCTCGCTCCCTGAAGCTAGTCAAATAAATCATCAATGAGAGGCAGGGGATACTTGTTCTTTACTGTTACTTTGTTCTATTGCCTGTAGTCAATGCACATTCTCATGGTGCCATCCTTCTTCTTCACAAACAGAATCGGTGCACCCCACGGTGACACACTAGGCTGAATGAACCCCTTATCTAGGAGTTCCTGAAGATGATCCTTCAATTCTTTCAACTCCGCTGGTGCCATACGATATGGCGGGATGGAAATGGGCTGAGTGCCCAGCACCAGGTCAATACCAAAATCAATATCCCTGTCCGTTGGCATGCCTGGCAGGTCTGCAGGAAAAACATCGGGAAACTCCCTCACGACTGGAACAGAATCAGTGCTAGGAGTCTCGGCTCCAACATCCCTCACAAACGCCAAATATGAAAGACAACCTTTCCCAACCATACGCTGGGCCTTTAAGAATGAAATCACTCTACTAGGAACATAATCAGTCACACCACACCACTCGATCCTCGGTACACCCGGTATAGCCAAAGTGACTGTCTTAACATGGTAGTCTAGAATAGCATGACACGGAGATAACCAGTCCATGCCCAAAATAACGTCAAAGTCCACCATGCTCAATAATAATAGATCGACTCGGGTCTCTAGACCCCCAATAGTCACCAAACACGACCAGAACACATGGTCTGCAACAATAGTATCGCCTACCAGGGTAGATACATGAACAAGTAAAGCAAGACACCCTCGGGACTTACCCAAATGATGATCAAAATATAAGGACACATAAGAATAGGTGGAACCGGGATCAAATAAGACTGAGGAATCTCTGTGGCAGACTGAAACAATACATGTAATGATAGCATCTGAAGCAATGGCATCTGATCTGCCTGGAAGAGCATAAAAACAAGCCTGACCACCGCCTAATCGACCTCCACCTCTGGGGCGACCCCTGGCTGCCTGACCCTCACCCCTAGCTGGCTGGGCGGGTGTTGAAGAAACGGGACCAGAAGACGAGGGCTGACCCCTCTACTGAGATGAGCTAGTAGCACGACGAGGACACTGCCTCCACATATGTCCAAACTCTCCACACTCAAAACAACTCCCAGGTGCTGGAGACTGGGACTCAAGGGAACCCCTCGTGCCGGGGTGACTAGCTGATGCACTCGGCCTTGAAGAACCCTGAATAGACGGGGCACGAGATGAACTCTGTGCTAGAAGAGCGCTGAGTGAAGGCTGACCCTGCTGAGAACCATGATAACCATGACCTGAAGATGCCCCACGATACTCGGGACGGGCCGACTGAGCGGGTCTGAAAGAACGACCCCTACCATGCTGGAACTAGCCCCTCGAAGGAGCGCCACTGTAACTGCCAGAACCTCGAGGCCTCTTGGCCTCCCTCTCCTCTCGATCCTGACGGCGAACCGCCTCAATCTCTCGAGCTATATCAACCACTTCCTCGAATGTAGCACCCAATACTCTCTCTCTAGTCATAAGAACACGGAGATGGTAGTTAAGTCCATCAACAAATCTCCTGATCCGCTCACGATCAGTAGGAACCATCCAAACGGCATGACGAGCTAACTCTGAAAACCTCATCTCATACTAAGACACAGTCATATCTCCTTGCCGTAGCCACTCAAACTGCCTACGTAGCTCCTCTCTGCGAGACTGCAGTACATACTTCTCCAAGAAGAGAGTGGAGAACTCCTGCCAAGTTAAAGGCGCTGCACCAGTCGACCTACACCTCTCATACGCCTCCCACGAAGTGAAGGCAGCCCCAGTAAACTGAAAGGTGGTGAATGCCACACCACTAGACTCAAGAATCCCTGTTGTACGGAGCATCTGCTGACACCTGTCAAGAAAACCCTGGGCATCCTCGCCCTCAACACCACTGAACGTCGGAGGCTGGAGTCTACCAAACCTCTCAAGACGACGCTGCTCGTCCTCAGGCATAGCTGGAACCCTAAACTCCTGCACTGGTGCAACTGGCTGAGCTGGAGGTGCCTCTTGAGTCTGTAATCCCTGCACTACCTACTCAGGTGTGCGAGCAGCGGGGGTCTGATTGCCTCCCCCGGCCTGCAAAGTAGTTACTGCTGTGGTGGCTGAAACTGCCTGAGCCAGGCCAGTGCAAACTGTCAAAATCTGAGCCAAGGCCTCCTGAAGACCCGAAATCACGATGGGCACAGTTAGTGCCTGAACTGGTGCTGCTGGAGCCTGATCCTGAGCTGGGGCAACTGGTGGATCAAGAGGCACTGCCCCTGCTGCCCTGCCCCTGCCACGACCACGACCGCGTCCACGGCCTCTAGTGGCCTTAGTGGGTGGTACTGGTGGTCCTCTGCCACGTCCGGTAGCTCGCGTCCTCACCATCTGTGAGAGAATAGAATAATAGAAGTTTAGTTCTCAGTTCGACAAAGCCGCACGACAAGAGTTTCAAGAATGTGAAGTTTTCCTAAAGGTTCTGCAGCCCGAGGATAAGTACAGACGTCTCCGTACCGATATACGAGACTCTACTAAACCAGCTCATGACTCGTGAGACCTTGTAACCTAGGCTCTAATACCAACTTGTCACAACCCAATTCCCAACCCGGCCGTGATGGCGCCTCTCGTGAAGACAAGGCCAGTCAGAACAAAGCAAACACCTCTTTTAAACAACTAATTAACATTAACAAATCTAAAACACGTATAAGATAGTCATAAATGTGGAAAACCACGATAATAACCAGGGAAGCCATCCAAACACAACCCAAATCGGGGTGTCACAAGTCATGAGCTACTATAGAGTTTGCTATAAGTCTACAAAGTATGAAATCCGATACAATAGTCCGAAGAAAACATAAATGATAGAGGATAGGAGAGAGAAGGGGCTGCGGACGTCAACAGCTACCTCGTAACTCCAAATCGTTGCCTGGTCTGGAAGGAATAAGCGCTCAGGTGCGACTCTGCTATGCCTGAATCTGCACACATGGTGCAAGGAGTAATGTGAGTACTCCGACCCAGTGAGTAATAACAATAAATAATGGCTGAAAGCATGAAAACTCATAAAGGCACAAGACAATTCTATATCAGGCAGTAAATCACTTAAAGCAGTAAAAACCGTAAAGGATCAAATGAAATCTTCTTTCAAAAAAACAGGTAAATCAGGTAAAATAACAAGTAAATAGTGCGTAGTAATCTGCCCCTCGGGCCCCGTATCAATCGCTCAGAACAGTATCAGCCCCTCGGGCTTAGTATCAATCACTCAGCATAGTATCAGCCCCTCGGGCTCACTCTCAGTCACTCAGCATAGTATCAGCCCCTTGGGCTCACTCTCTGATCATATGGGTACCCGCGCTCACTGTGGGTGTGTAGACTCCGGAGGGGCCCCTTACGGCCTAAGCGCTATATCAAGCCACCTCGTGGCATCATCACTCGGCACTCGGCCTCACATCACTCGGCTTCCCATCCCTCAAGCCACCTCGTGGCATATAAAGCATCTCATATCACTCAGCATATCCTCACATATGGACCTCGGCCTCACTCAGTCCAGATATATCATCACAAGCCCCTCGGGCATCAGTAAAACAGTAGTGCTCAGCCCAAACAATATTGGAAATATCATTTAAATCTCAAAATTCAATTAAAAGTGGCTGAGTTTGTAAAACAGTATTAATCAACAGGACTGAGTTCAAGTAATACATATAAATAGTGAGGAAATGGTGATAAGAGTCCATGAAAGATTCAAGTAGTCGGCACGAAGCCCAAAATATGGCAATCAGCCCAAATCATGTTGATAACAAACACATTTCAGTCAAATACGCGGCAAAAATATCAATCGGGACGGACCAAGTCACAATCCCCAGTAGTAAACAGCCCCGCGCTCTCCATTAAGCGTGTGTTTCACCTCAATATAGCACTACGTTGTGCAAATCCGGGGTTTCAAACCCTCGAGACATCATTTACTATCATTACTCACCTCAAGCCGGCCAATTCTTTAGCTCGCTATACCCTTGCCTCTCAAGTCGGCCTCCTCGCGCATCGAATCTGACCAAAACCACAACGAATACATCACAATAGGCTAAGGGAACATAACCCAATCAAAAAGAATCGAAAAATAGCAAAAATCTCGAAATTGGCAAAACCTGAGCCCCGGGCCCACTTCTCGAAATTCAGAAAATTTTACATCAACGGGTTCCTTATCTCTCCACGAGTCCATACATACCAAGAACTCCCAAATCCAAGCTCAAATGACCCATCAAAACCCAATTTGAAATATCAAAACTCAAGCCCTAGTTCTTCCCCCTTTGATAAATTTTCATGAATTTCTAGGTTGATTCTACAATTAAATCATGTTTTTAGACCATAGGACTCACCTCCAATCAATCCCAGTCGAAGCCCTCTTCAATTCCCGTCCAAAAGCTCTCAAGGATGCTCAACAATGGTGGAAAAATAACTTAGCTCGCGGAACAAAAATGAATTTAAACCCTTCTGTCCAGTCATTACCGCATCTGCGGTCAAAATACCGCATCTGCGGCTTCCGCTTCTGCGGAAATCTTCCGCTTCTTCGAAGTTTCACTTAAATGCCAGGACCACCTCTGCGGTCAAAATCCACATATGCGGACTCCGCTTCTGTGGACTACTATCCGCTCCTGCGGAAATTCCCTGAGGTCCAAGTCCGCTTCTGCGATGCCATCGCCGCATCTGCGATACCGCAGATGCGGCTCCTCCTCCGCATCTGCGGAAACCAGCCTCTAAGCCCATTTTCACACCTGCGACCTCCATCCCGCATCTGCGAGACCGCATCTACGAGACCGCATCTGCGGTCCCAATTCCGCAGATGCGGAAATACCAGAACCAGCAAATTTCTGAAATAACACAAGGCTCAAAACTCCCCGTTAGCCATCCGAAATCACCTCGAGGCCCCCGGGACCTCAACCAAAAGTGCCAACCCATCCTAAAACATCACCCAAACCCGTTCCAATCATCAAAACACATCAGATAACACCAAAACCATCAAATTACATCAGATTCAAGCCTAAGTTCTTCTAAAACTTCCAAAACACACATTCGATCAAAAACCCAACCAAAACACCTCTGAATGACCTGAAATTTTGCACACACATCCCAAATCACCTAACGAAGCTACAACAACTCTCGGAATTCCATTCCGACCCTCGGATCAAAATCTCACCTATCAACCGGAATTCGCCAAAATACTAACTTCGCCAATTCAAGCCTAATTCTACACCGGACCTCCAAAATCACTTCCGATCACGCTCCTAAGTCAAAAATCATCGCCCGAAGCTAACCAAATCACCGAAAATCACATCCGAGCCCTCTAACTCATAAGTCAACATCCAGTTGACTTTTCCAAACCATACCTTCCTTAAAGAGACTAAGTGTCTCATTTCCTACCAAAACCTCTCCAAACCAACTCGATCACATAAGATACAGATAATGAAGCATAAAGAAGCTGAAAATGGGGGAAATGAAGCGGTAACTCGTGAGAGGACGGGTCAGGTCGTCACAGGTAAGAGGAAATCTGGACTGTTGATCACAATGATCAACGGCCAGGATTTGCCCGGGTACTGGGTCAGGCAGGTGGGTATTGGGCCTGGGATTTTTGGGCTGGTTTATAAGGGTGTTGGGTTAGTTAATTTTAGGACAAAAAATAAAAGCGGCTATTTATTAAATACCCAAATCAATTAATTAAAAATACTTTGTGAAATAATTACTAATTATAAAAAATGAATTTCATGCATAGAAATATTTTAAAAATAGTTATTTAGTATTTAAAATACAAATGACTAATTTCTAATAAAAATAATGCAAAAAAGTACGCATGGGCTATAATTGCAAAGTTATTGCAATTATAGCCAAAAGGTGCCAATTTGGCTATTTATGAAATAATTTGGACTCAATAGGACCATAATAGTAATATTAAATCAAGACATGTTCTAAATTCATTTGTGATGCAATTTTACAATTATTTATATGAAGAAAATATTGAAATAAATTAATTTAATGATGTAAAAATTATGGGAAAATACCCATTGATGCTAATGCATAGTTTTAAAGGTATATATGCATTTCAAAAAATATTATAGGGAAAATTGGGTATCAACAGCTGCCTCTATTTACCCGGGAAGGATGAAAGAGTTTTCGGGTAATGAAATGATGGCCAATTTTGACCAAATGGGATGTTTTGAAAGATAGAGGCCGAACTCTGGTCATTGAGCTACCTACATATCCCTGGTTTTATAGGAATCAGGCCATGTGTAGTTCCGAATTCATTGGCGGAATATACCGATGAAGTCATCTCAAGAACGGACATGAAATTTCGGAATAGGTGAAAGAATGTTATGGTAAAGGGTTAAGTCTCGAGATAGTTGAAGGAACTGGAGCGAGGTTCCTCCTGCTAGGATAGCGATTGCTTATTGGTCACCTGCAGATAGAGAGATGCTACAAACATGTATTTGTGCAAAAATTTAAACATAATGCAGATTCTCTTTGGATCATGAGAGTTATCTTCGGACAGTTAAGGATGACGTCCTGGGCCATGAATTGTTCGGTGAGAGATTCGAAGGCCATGAAATGACGTTCTTGGGCCATGAAGATAGTGCCTCCGAACCATGACGCCTTTGAATAATGATATGCAAATTTGAGAGATCCTCAGGCCATGGCATGGTGTCTTCCGACTATGAGTATGATGCCTTTAGACTATGATTCCTTTGGATAGATTGGCGATATTTCAGCCCATGAGGTGCAATAATATGATGTTAACAAAACAAGGCTTAGCCTTGTGAAATGAAGGGCATAGTTTAGCCCGATTGAAAAGAAAATAGATAGTACCAGAATATAGCAATATTTATACAAAGAGGGACAGTGCTTAGTCCCATGCAATGTGGAGGCAAGGATTAGCCTCATGAAAACATGGAGGCAGGGATTAGCCTCATGCCAATATGGAGGCAGGGATTAGCCTCATGCAAATATGGAGGCAGGGTTAGCCTCATGCAAATATGGAGGCAAGGATTAGCCTCATGCAAGCACTAAGGTAGGGATTAGCCTCGTGCAAATATGGAGGTAGAGATTAGCCTCATGCAGATATGGAGGCAGGAATTAGCCTCATGCAAATGTGGAGGCAGGGATTAGCCTCATGCAAGCACAGAGGCAGGGATTAGCCTCGTGAAAATGTGGAAGCAGGGATTAGCCCCATGCAAGTGTGGAGGAAGGGATTAGCCTCATGCAAATATGGAGGCAGGGATTAGCCTTATGCAAATGTGCAGACAAGGAATAGCCTCATGCAAATATGGAGGCAGGGATTAGCCTCATGAAAATGTGGAGGCAGGGATTAGCCTCATGCAAGCACGGAGGTAGGGATTAGCCTCGTGCAAATGTGGAGGAAAGGATTAGCCCCGTGCAAGCACGGAGGCAGGGATTAGCCTTGTGCAAATGTGGAGGCAGGGATTAGCCTCATGCAAGCACGGAGGCAGGGATTAGCCTCGTGAAAATGTGGAGGCAAGGATTAGCCGCATGAAAGTGTGGAGGCAGGGATTAGCCTCATGCAAATGTGGAGGCAGGGATTAGCCTCATGCAAATGTGGAGGCAGGGATTAGCCTCATGTAAGCACGGAGGCAGGGATTAGCCTCGTGCTAATTTGGAGGCAAAGATTAGCCCCATGCAAGCACGGAGGTACAGATTAGCCTCGTGCAAAGATGGAGACGGGGATTAGCCTCATGCAGATATGGAGGCAGGGATTAGCCTCATGCAAATGTGGAGGTAGGGATTAGCCTCATGCAAGCACGGAGGCAGGGATTAGCCTCGTGAAAATGTGGAGGCAAGGATTAACCCCATGCAAGTGGCAGGGATTAGCCTCATGCAAATATGGAGGTAGGGATGAGCCTCATGCAAATGTGGAGACAAGGAATAGCCTCATGCAAATATGGAGGCAGGGATTAGCCTCATGCAAATGTGGAGGCAGGGATTAGCCTCATCCAAGCACGGAGGCAGGGATTAGCCTCGTGCAAATGTGGAGGCAAGGATTAGCCCCATGCAAGCATGGAGGCAGGGATTAGCCTTGTGAAAATGTGGAGGCAGGGATTAGCCTCATGCAAATGTAGAGGCAAGGATTAGCCTCATGCAAATATGGAGGCAAGGATTAGCCTCATGCGAATGTGGAGGCAAGGATTAGCCTCATGTAGAGAGCAGATAGCAAACAAGAGTAGAATGTTTCTTAGCTGGGGATACGCCAGTGTCTGATGGCCCATTTGGATAGTGATTTTTCTTCGTGTATATTCATTTGCGGGTAACGAGCCTTGTTGAACTTCCTTCGGAATTTTGATAATCCTTCTCAAAAATTCTGCCCCAGTTTACTAACCGATTTCTGACCGTCTAACACATGTTGGCGTTGGTTGGACATGCTTCGGAATTTTTAGGGTCCTCCTCAAAATTCTACCCCAGTTTCTAATCTTGGGGGGAAATGGAAATTTTATTATGATATGACAGAACCCATAAGGCTGCCTACGTATCCCCTCTTAAACGGGAATCAGGTCAAGCGTAGTTC
Organism: Nicotiana attenuata; assembly: GCF_001879085.1. NCBI lineage: Eukaryota > Viridiplantae > Streptophyta > Magnoliopsida > Solanales > Solanaceae > Nicotiana > Nicotiana attenuata. Next base: position 131,495 of record NW_017672075.1, read on the forward strand.
AATTACATCAAATGGGGAAATGTAAATAGTCTAAGCATAATATCTTTTGACTGCGTCTGAATTGATTGGTTTTGGCCAGATTTCTCCGTCCATTTCTGCAAGTATGAGTGCTCCTCCTGTTAGCACCCTGTGAACCTTGTAAGGACCTTGCCAGTTGGGAGAGAACTTCCCTTTGGCTTCATCTTGATGTGGGAAGATCTTCTTCAGCACCAGCTGTCCTGGTGCAAATTATCTTGGTTTTACCCTTTTGTTGAAAGCCCTGGACATTCTGTTCTGATAAAGTTGACTGTCACACACTGCGTTAATCCTCTTTCCATCGATAAGGGCCGATTGTTCATAGCTGCTCCTTACCTATTCTGCATCGCTGAGTTCAGCTTCTTGTATGATTCTTAAAGAAGGAATCTCCACCTCGGCTGGGATAACAGCTTATGTACCATAAACCAGCATGTAGGGAGTTGCCCCGGTTGATATGTGAACTGTAGTGCGGTATCCCAACAAAGCGAAGGGTAGCTTCTCGTGCCACTGTTTGTGATTTGCTACCATCTTCCTTAGTATCTTCTTGATGTTTTTGTTGGCGACCTCTACGACTCCATTCATCTGAGGTCTATAGGCTGTGGAATTCTTGTGCTTGATTTTGAAAGTTTCACACATGGCCTTCATTAGATCACTGTTGAGATTGGCGGCATTATCAATAATAATGGACTCGGGAACTCCGAATCGGCAAATAATACGATCTTTGACAAAATTTGCGACGACTTTCTTGGTCACAGCTTTGTAAGATTCGGCCTCTACCCATTTTGTGAAGTAATCAATGGCTACCAGAATAAACCTGTGCCTGTTTGAAGTAGTTGACTCGATCGGACCGATGACATCCATTCCCCAGGCGGCGAACGTCCAAGGTGAGCTTGTCGAATTGAGCTCATTTGGCGGCATTTTTATCATATCGGCATGCACTTGACATTGGAAGCATTTGCAGACATTCTGGACACAATCTGTCTATATAGTCATCCAAAAGTAACCGGCCCTCAGTATCTTCTTGGCACCGGTTGATTTGCAGACATTCTGGACACAATCTGTCTATATAGTCATCCAAAAGTAACCGGTTGATTATGAATTCTCACTGGGATGGGATCAATGAAATTCTTGTCCGGATACTGTATCATAGATGATAAGGTGGCCAATGCATCGGCAAACTCGTTCTGAATTCTGGGAACATGCCGAAAATCTATCTTCGTGAACCTTTTTCTCAATTCCTGCACATGGTGCAGATATGGCAATATCTTGGAATTCTTGGCAGCCCACTCTCCTTGTACCTGGGCACAAGCAAATCTGAATCACCGATTACCAACAGCTCCTGAATGTTCATGTCGACTGCCATCTTGAGTCCTAGTATGCAGGCTTCATACTCTGCCATGTTGTTGGTGTAGGGAAATCTGAGTTTAGCAGATACCAGATAATATTGACCTGTTTCTGATACCAAAACCGCTCCAATGCCTACTCCTTTGAAATTTGCAGCTCCATCAAAGAACATCCTCAAACCGTCGTATGCTTCGGTAATGTCCTCTTCTACAAATGACACCTCTTCGTCAGGAAAATACGTTTTCAAGGGTTCGTATTCTCCTCCCACCGGATTCTCAGCAAGATGATCTGCCAATGCTTGTCCTTTGACCGCCTTTTGAGTTATGTAGACGATATCAAACTCACTCAACAGTATCTGCCACTTGGCTAGCTTCCTAGTTGGCATGTGTTTCTGAAATATGTACTTCAAAAGGTCCATCTTGGATATGAGGTATGTGGTATAGGCACAGAAGTAATGCCTCAACTTTTGGGTCGTCCAAGTCAAAGCACAACAAGTGCATTCCAGCAGAGAGTACCGTGCTTCGTAAGGTGTGAACTTCTTACTCAAATAGTATATGGCTTGCTCCTTTCTCCCTGTCTCGTCATGTTGTCCCAGAACACATCCAAAGGCTCCATCCAATACGGATAGATAGAGTAGCAAAGGCCGTCCCGGCTCTGGCGGGACCAAGACCAGTGGTGTGGACAGGTATTCCTTGATTTTGTCAAAAGCTTTCTGGCAATCCTCGGTCCAGCTTGTCTCGGCATCTTTCCTCAGCATCTTGAAGATGGGTTCACATATGACTGTGGACTGTGCTATGAACCGACTGATATAGTTGAGCCGTCCTAGGAAGCTCATCACGTCCTTTTTGCTCCTAGGAGGTGGTAACTCCTGAATAGCCTTGATTTTTGACGAATCTAGCTCGATCCCTCGACGGTTGACAATGAATCCCAATAACTTTCCTGCGGGAACCCCGAATGCACACTTTGCGGGGTTCAGCTTTAAGTTGTACCTCCTTAACCTATCAAAGAATTTTCTCAAGTCTGCTATGTGATCTGCGGCCCTCTTGGATTTGATAATGACGTCGTCCACATACACCTCTATTTCTTTGTGCATCATATCATGAAAGATGGTTGTCATGGCTCTTATATAGGTAGCCCCAGCATTCTTTAAACCAAATGGCATCATCTTGTAGCAGTATACCCCCCATGGTGTAATAAATGCGATTTTCTCTGCGTCTTCATCATCCATCCAGATCCGGTGATAACCCGCGAAGCAATCTACAAAGGATTGGAGTTCATGCTTGGCGCAATTGTCGATCAGGATGTGTATATTTGGCAGTGGAAAGTCGTCCTTCGGACTTGCTCTTTTTAAGTCTCGATTGTCAACACATACTCTGACCTTCCCATCCTTCTTCGGAACTGGCACAATGTTGGCTAACCAGGTTGGGTACTCAACCACCCTGAGAACATTGGCTTTGATCTGCTTAGTAACTTCCTTCTTGATTTTCAGGCTCATATCTGGTTTGAATTTTCTGAGTTTTTGCTTCACTGGCGGACACATTGGATTGGTAGGTAACTTGTGAGAAACTATGGACGTGCTCAAACCGGTCATGTCAACATAGGACCATGCGAAAATGTCCTCATACTCCCTTAAGAAACGAATGTACTCTTCCTTCTCGGTTGGCGATAAGTGAATGCTGATGCGAGTCTCCCTAACGGTCTCGGCGTTCCCCAAGTTTACTGCTTCGGTTTCGTCCAAGTTGGACTTAGGCTTATTCTCAAAGTTTTCAACCTCCCTGACGACCTCCTCGGGTATTTCATCTTCTTCATCTGAATCACTAACCTCATATTGCGTTGCCTCATTACATGTCACAGTCATCGGTTCATCAGGAAAAATAATAATAGCGCTGTAGAAAGAAAAATGTAAAAGATAATAATAAATATTAAAGATCAATGCATTTGATTAAAACTTGAAAAACATCCGGACAAGTACGGCTCGATGAATCGAGCATTTATTTTGAAACGAGTAAGTCTTTAAAACAAAATTACTAAAATCTTAAATGCCTAGAAAGGCTATAGAAATAAAATGTGCCAAGCTACCTATGGACTCGGCGGGCCCGGGATGGTGTGGCGGTCCAGTTCCTGAGAACAGCTCCCTTCTCCATAGTCGGAATAGTGAGGCCTTCTTCCTCCTCCTCCTCAATTATCGCACTGCAGTCCATGTCTTCATCCTCAAAGAAAAGATTCCTCAGCCCAGCTAATGCTTCTTCTTCTGCAGTTCCCCATATTGTATCAGCTTGGTGAAAAGCTTGATCCAGATGTGGCACTAGTTGCTCGAGAGAGTAATACGGTCCGCGCCATGGTGGCGACCAATCATTATACTCTTTCCACGTGTACTGATATCCGAGCCCAAAGGTAGTACCATGACCCTTCAGCCGTATCGGTTTAGTGATACCCTGGAGATTCTTCCCAAGCCCCTTGCCCGGTTCATACCCAGACCCCGCCAATATGCTCTCTATTTCTCTACTCCACCATTTGTCCTTCTCAATGGCATTGACACGTTCAATGTGATGATAGGTTTCCCCTCCTAGCCTTCTTGTGTTTCCGATAACCGGGATGGTTTGACTGGTGTAGATTGGGTTACTCCCGTCTCCGTGAATGATCACCTCCTGGCGGTTCCATTTGAATTTCACGGCTTGATGTTGTGTGGAAGCCACTGCCCCAGCGGCATGTACCAATGGTCGGCCCAACTGATGATTGTACGAGGATGGTATGTCGAGCACCTGAAACTCGACGTCGAACCAAGTTGGCCCGATCTGCAAGCAAAGGTTAATTTCCCCAATCGTGGCCCTTTGAGACCCATCAAAAGCTTTCACGTTCATGTTTTCTGCCCGTATTTCATGGAAACCTTTGTCCAACCTTTTCAGAGTATCTAACGGACAAATATTGAGGCTCGAACCCCCGTCAATCAAGACCGTAGCGATGATTTTGTCCTCAAATTGCACTGTGATATGCAACACTCGGTTGTGATTCAATCCTTCAAGCGGTAGCTCATCCTCATGGAAGATTATTTTATGACTTTCCAGTACCTGCCCCACCATGTTGGCCATCTCTCCGCCGGGGATATTGTTGGGCACATAAGCTTCACTCAACACCTTCATTAAAGTATTCTTGTGTGCCTCTGAATTTTGCAACAGTGACGGGATGGATATCTGAGCTGTGGTTTTGTTCAAATGATCAATGGCAGAATACTCGCTTGCTTGTACTTTCCTCCACAGGTCATCTGGCCCTGTTTCAATGACGGGCTGCTTGGTAGTGGCATCCTTACTTAGTCCTCCCAAGTGTTCAGGTGTATAGATTCTTCCGGGCCTAGTATTCCTTGCGCAACATTGGATTCCTCTATCTTTGCCTTTCCTTTTCGCCGAGCTTCGGAAACATAATCCCAAGGTATTGCATTTGAATTGAAAGGAGGTGTGGTTGATACTGTCACTATAAAAGGTGCGACCACTTCTACTTCAAACGGAACAGGGGTGGCCGCAGGTGGAGCCACCTCTACCTCAAATGGAACTGATGTGGCTACCTCAACCTCGATTGGCGACTGAGTCTGTACTACAATAAGAGTAAGTGTGACTGAAGGTTTAGTGTCATCGTCTTCCTGAATAAGCCCAATCGACCCTTCAGGATCCCACTCTACGTTCGTCTCTATCACATGTATCACACCACCTCTATGATCAGGGAGAGGGTTGTTGCGAATATTGGGTGCGGCTTCATTTGCCTGTATGACCTTATTGTCAATCAGCGTCTGGATCTTGTCTTTCCATGTTCGGCACTCGTCAGTGGTGAGCCCCTTCATACCGGAATGGTATGCACAAGTTTTGCTTGGATTGACCCATTGGGATGGATTCTCTAACGCCACAGCGGGAATAAAAGTGACGTAACCTGCGGCTTTCAACCTTTCATACAGCTGTTCGATGGGTTCAGCAATAGCTGTGTATTGTTTGGGTGGCTTGCGGTCAAAACTGGGTCGTGGTCTTGGATAATTTTGGCGAGTTGGAGGTGATTGGAAATGAGGCGGTTGGGAATTATAAGTATAATAGGCAGTGGCTAGTTGGGAATATCTGGGAGATGATGGTTGATACGTAGGTGGTGGTGCTTGGTATGTGGGTGGAGGTTTTTGATATATGGGTGGAGGTGTTTGATAGGTAAGTGGAGATTTCGGGCCTTGAGCCACCATTACTGCCCCAACGTCTTTCTTCTTTGATGTGCCGCCTGATTGCAATGCCTTATTTGTGGCCTGTAATGCCTCAAAATTCGTTACCATCCCGCTTTTGATGCCTTCCTCGATTCTTTCCCCAAGTTTGATGATATCAGAGAATTTATGGTTTTCAATAACCATCAACCTTTCATAATATTGCGGATCCTGTGCTTTGACGAAGAACTTGTTCATCTGTTCTTCGTCCAAAGATGGTCTGACCTTGGCCGCTTCAGACCTCCAACGAGTAGCATACTCGCGAAAAGTATCGATCAGTTTCTTCTTAAGATTCTGAATGTAGAAAACATGTGGTGCATTTTCTGTGTTGAACCTGAATCAGTCCATGAAATCTGATGCCATACTTACCCAATTGGACCATTTATTGCGATCCTGGCTGATGTACCAGGACAAAGCATCTCCAGTAAGACTCCTCATAAAGAGTTTCATCCGGATCTTTTTATCTTTTCCGACCCCGACAAGCTTAACATAATAGGTCCTCGGATGAACCCTGGGATCACCTGTACCGTCAAATATCTCGAACCTAGGAGGTTTGTACCACTCTGGCAGTTCTACATTTGGTTGTATGCATAGGTCTTCATAATTCAAACCTTCTATCCCTTTGCCGCCTTTGACACTCTGAATCCAACTTGTCAATTTCTTGAGTTCTTCGGCCATGTTCTTGATGAGCAGGTCCTTTTCAGCTTATTCTGGTGTATAGGAAGTTGGTTGAGTAGAGTGAGGTACGGTCTCCACATATATAGGGTTGTTTTGATAAGTGCCAGGGACTTGGGTGTAGTGATGGTCATTGGTTGAGTTTTGAGGATCGGGAATGGGTTGTGGTGTGTTCTGGGTAGTGTGGTAAGTGGTGGTTTGTGGGTACTGGATTGGTTGATGGTGGTGTTGTGGCGGAGTTGGTACCGGTAAGCGATTGAGATTTTGAGGTGGGGTTGCATATTGATGCGGTGCATGAGGGTTTTGTGGATTTTGGTTTGATGTGTTTTGAGGAGGTGTTGGGTTCTTTGTGTTTTGTTGATTAATGTTGGGAACATTCAAAGTGAGGGATAAGTTCGCCAAGTTGCGGACCTGCTCAAGTTCTCCCTGTAGCTCCAGTATCTTTTGTTCTAACCTTAAAACTAAATCATTCGATGCTGGAGTACTCCGACCATCTGAAGTTTCTGCAATTTCCACATTCTCTTTTCGAATACCGCTTAAGTCGTCCATTTTAGCCTTCCCTTTGCTCTTTGTATTGCTTGGAGGAGGAGGTGGTGGAGGGCCTCTAGATCTGGTATGATATGCTGATGATGTCAGTATGAGCGAACCAACCTTAGGGGATGGGAATAAAGAATAAAAGGAAAACAAAGAGGTAAACAAGTCAGTAAGGGTTCTGAAATGTTTGCAGTATTTAAACATATATTGCGAGAATGTAAATTCGTGTCCTAATTTGGGAGCCTCGTTGTGACCGAGGTAGGCCTAGCGACAAATAGATTTGGAGAACTTTAGATGCCAGCAAATTCCTCATTTCACAATATGAAAGACGAATCCCAAAACGACACTAAGATAATAGAAAAGTAAGTCACTATTGGCACTTGGCCTTATTACATTTTAGGAAAGCAAATAAATCTAGCCTATTTGGTCCCAGAAGGACCTTCCCCAGATTCTATCTTCCTGACTCCATCGTACAGGTTTCCCAGCTCGCGCAGACCCAGGAGTAGGTAGGCTCTAGCCAAATGTCCTCCTTTGTTTCCGTCAGCGTTCTGGCAGACTTGAGGGGAGATCTTTCCACCAATCTAGCAATAGTGAAGGTATGCTACCGACCATGCCGAACCTGGGGACTTCATGCCTCATTTTCTGCAAAACAAAAGGTTAGGTCTTTCTCCCCCACCATACTCGACTATTTGTACATTCATGATTAGCATATTGGCATTTAGTTCTCAAAATTAATGCACAGAACGTGATTATGTCAGTTGGGATTATGGAAACCCCGGTGGACTTTTGGTTAAGGCTCATCTTAAAGGACTATTATGTGGACAACATATTAATCCGACTAGGTTTGACCATGATGCATGCACAACTATGATAAGAGTAAGGTTACTATGGGGGTCTAGATTGGTACCCTCAAGCAGACAACTTGAGGGGGAAAGGCACGGAACCGTCGACTGCACTGCTGTTCGACTATTTTTTCCGTAATAAGCCTTTCCGAATTTAAGTGTAATAAATTGGAAGAGCGCAATCACTCATCAAGCGTTTCTATAGGATTTGATACGCACAAGTGGAATATGATGTAGAGCATGATTTATGCAACAATAAACAGCATGTTGTCAAGTATTTGCACGTAAAAAAAATGATAAATGCAGTATTTAAATAATTAAAAGACAGTTACGGAAGAAGAAAACAAAGAGACAAGTCAGTTTCAGGAAGATAAAGAAATCATAAATGCTTAAAAAATAAACGGTTAAATTCAAATATGGGGAAAGGGCGTGTGGGATAGAGCATGCTTAGACTAATTCGTAAAAATAAGTTCGTTATTGTAAGCCTAGAATATCCCCGGTAGAGACGCCATGCTGTCACGCCGCCTTTATTCCTCCTCTCGGAGAAAGTCCGAGTTTCGACATTCATGGGGGAACAACTCGTTTCCTTTTTTGGGAATTGGGTGTTTGAAGAGTCGCCACCTAACGGATTATGGTGCGTTAGGGCACCTAGAGTAATTAAATCATGTAACTAGTTTGCATTACCAGATATTAGGGTAAGGGCTCGAAATAACCTTGAGGGGAAGGTGTTAGGCACCCCTCGCGGTCCACAACGGTGGGTCCCGGTCGAACTTACACTATACGAATTAGTCAAATAACAAGTAAGCAAGTATTTGCAAATAAAGTAGCCTTCCCCGTTTAAATGCATATATGATGAAAGAAGTTCAAATAATGAGGGTAAACAGATTTGGACAACTTATGCATGTATAAGTAAAGAAAGGAAATTTAGAGAATTTAAACATATACGGGAATTGGGAAAGGGAAGTCCTAAGTTGATTAGCCTATAGCATCATACCCATGCAATACTCGGTAGTCACTCCTTAATGAGGGGCACATGTGACATTAGAGCGTAGTCATCATATCCTTTTTCTACCCATTACCCTCCCCTTAGTGGTTATGAACGAGTTTAATTAACGACCTCTAAGCGTGCTGCTACCCGTCCTTATGGTCCCGGAGGAATTTGGCACCTCTAAATCTGGACAGTTTTAGAGGGCCTAAGGTTTATAAAATGGCAAAAATCTAAGCGATAGGCAAATAACTCATAGGACAAGCAAATAAAGACAAGCATTTAGAAGGCTCACATTTACCTCCGCGTGTATATAGGCAAACAAACAGCACGTCTAAAACACATGTTTTGAAGAAAGTTTAGAAATTCTAAGAAAACATGGTATCTAGATGAATGTTACAGATTCAAGATGTAAGGAAAGTGGCAGAATTCCTAACCAATTTGCCTACTAGTTTTATAGCCTGTTAAGCCCGAGTAATTTCACACATAAAGAGAACTGGTTTCAATTTTAACGCCCTAAGGTTTGCCTAAGTGTGTATATGCAGTCACGATTCTGGAAAAAACATTTTGGAGTCCTTTATCCTATAGGCATGCTTTCTAGTGACATTAATTAACACAGCGTTGAAGACTATTAAAGAAACGAGTAGGATAATTAATTAAATGGATTCAGCACCTATAGGCATGATTTCTAATTAAAATTGATTTTAGATCCTATAGGCATGATTTCTAATTAAAACTAATTTTAGATCCTACAGGCATGATCTCTAAAGAGATAGATTTGAATATATACCGTAATGAGGGCAGAACCTTAGTTATTTTATTTCCTATAGGCATGGTGTCTAATCATGTAAAGTAAAGCAGGCAGTGATTATTTGGACCAAAACAAAACCCTATAGGCACGTTATCTAACGAAACACATTTGAACCAAAGTAGTCCTATAGGCATGTTATCTACCAAATTTTTTAACCCACAGTATACATAACTACCCTCCTTTTCACTAGTCACCCCATTATCTGTTTACAAATAATTATTACAGACCAATGCTTGAATAAAGAATTACATGAATAGAATAGAAATTAAGCTATAGGGAGCCTGAAATAGGCCCAAAGCAAATCATGGTGTACCGGGCCTTCAGTAGTCTCAAATGCCAAGAGTTCTCATTGCCAATTTATGTCCAGGTGTGTTAGAGTTCCCTAAGGACCTCAAGGATCCCAGGCAGTGTTCACACCCAGACTTTTTACAATAGGGACTAAATATGTGCAGTGTGGAAGGGCCAGCCCCAGTGTGCCAGAGTTCAAAGGAATCTCAAGAGGACCACACACTGGAGGGGCAGAACCTATTGACTTAAGAGTAATGTGTGAGTGCTTGAAATAGTTTTGAAAGGGTTTTGAAAAAATGGTATAGAGATGACTCTAGGAGTGAAAAGGTTTTCTGAAATAGGAACTAGTTTGGTGGTAAAACAGTTTGAGAAAAGTATTAAAACACTTTTGAAATTAGAACAACCAGATTCAGAAACACTTGGCAAACAGATTTCACGCAGGGATAGAGGGGTTAGGGACACATAGAATACACATCAGTGTATGGGGAAGCATATAAACAACAAAAGCTCCTGGCTTCATGTCTATTCTCACTCTCATACGACTGATGAATGCAATTGGAGTAGAATCACTTTCCCTTACTAGGTTTAGGAATCCGTAATTCTTCAAGAAGACGAGATTAACCCGGATCAAACGAAAGCTTCTTATCGAGAGACAGATTACAGGAGAAAGCCCTATATCAGATGGCTTTCACTGCCCTTAGTGAAGAAAAGCCCTAAAGTAATGGACAGAATTCTCAAGAGCTTTATAGAATTAATAGGTTAGTTATGACAGTAGGTAGTTGAGGCACATAGCAGGGGTATAGCAAAACCATGTTGAAAGCAGAGGGTATTGGACAGAATCATACACATAATTAGGATCAACCGAAGCCCCAAGATATTAGGTATAATCTCATCAGTAAAGAAGAGCAAACAGGAATTTAAACATGCTATACAAGCATTACATAAGCATTCATAGTTTAGACATGCTGACTACATATTGAACAAACAAGATTTAAACATGCTAGATGATGAAGCAGTAAACAAGCAGTTATAGTTTAGACATGCTAGTTACATATTGAGCAAGACAGAATTAGGCATGCTGAACAAGACAATAAACAGGAACAAGAATGGAACTCATAACTGATGAACTAAAACAGTAATGAAACACACAAAGTTTTAGATTTCAACAATTAAAGTGAGACATACCAGTTAAGGAAGAGAACACAGAATGTAAAGCAGGTGCGGTTCAATATCTAGCCTTGGCTCACAGGCGGCTAGACCAGTGAATATCACAAGTAGCAGAGAAGAAAAGAGAGCTTTTGAGTGTAAGTGTGTTTGTGAACTGATGTTCGTGGCTTGGAAGTGAAATAAATGAGAGTTTATATAGCAATTTAGGAGCAGAGCAGAAAAAGGTAAAAGAAATCAACACTCAGCAATTAAGGAAATCACATAATCAATTTACACGCAAAAGCAGCATAGTCTTCCCTTAATTAAGGGTAATTACCCAACGGTAAGGGACAGGAGATATTTAAGGAAAGAAAATCAAATCAGATGTAAGTGAAGAGGTAAATAAGCAGGAGTCTAATTAAGGAAACAATCGTGAAGAATCAGTAAATATCACATAAGTTTTAACAGAACAAATCGGTAAATCACAATTCAAAGTAGTACTGATTTACGGGGAGAAAAATATCAGTTTCCACAAATAGACAAATAGGCTAAATAAAATTTCATAAACACATACAAATTAACCAAAAAAAATTGGCTCAGAATCTCTAATAGAGATGAACTAGGGTAAAAATCACAAGGCACTGAATTAGACTAAGGGGAAATCATGAAAGTCAAATCACAGAACGAAACAATGCAACAAGTAACACGGAAAAAACCACCAGAATCAAAGCAAAATATAAGAAACTTAGGGTTTTAGCATAAATCGACTAGGGTTTAGGCAATTTAACATGAATCGGTCAAAAGCGCATAAGAACAGACGATTAAACATTCAAAAATCAGGAAACCTTTGAGAAGATGACTTTCAGTAAACCCTAACTTTAGAAAAACAGAAAATCAGATGAAAAACCAGAAATCTTTCAAGGAAACATATGAGATAGGTTTGATTCATCTCAGATCTGTACAGATCTGAGAAGATCAAAGATAAAGATTAGGGTTTTCAAAATTAACTTAGAGATGAGAACATAGACTTAGAAATCCATAGGTTCAAGATGAAAATAAGAAATCCTTACTCGAAATCGAACCAGAATGGCCTGAAGCAGGCGAGAAAGAACCAAAGGCGTAAGCGGACTAACCCTGGTCCCTTGAGGACCTTAGAGATGGAGGTACCCAGCATAGGAGAGGCCATTATAGGCCTGGGGTGGTGAGAAACTACCATGGACGGCGGTGGATGAGTCACGGCGAGGGTGAATTAGGGTTAGAGTTAGAGAGCGTTTGGAGGGGTGAGGGAACGGATGACGGCGGGGAAGGGTGGAAATTGATTAGGGTTTGGGGGTGTAGGTTAGTTTAATTATGGTAAGGGGAAATCTGGACCGTTGATCACAATGATCAACGGCCAAGATTTGCCCGGGTACTGGGTTAGGCAGGTGGATATTGGGCCTGGAATTTTTGGGCTAGTTTATAAGGGTGTTGGGTTGGTTAATTTTAGGACAAAAAATAAAAGTGGCTATTTATTAAATACCCCAATCAATTAATTAAAAATAATTTGCAAAATAATTACTAATTATAAAAAATGAATTCCATGCATAGAAATGTTTTAAAAATAGTTATTTAGTATTTAGAATTCAAATGACTAATTTCTGGTAAAAATAATGCAAAAATGTATGCATGGGCTATAATTACAAAGTTATTGCAATTATAGCCAAAAGATGCCAATTTGGCTATTTATGAATAATTTGGACTCAATTGGACCATAATAGTAATATTAAATCAACACATGTTCTAAATTCATTTGTGATGCAATTTTATAATTATTTATATGAAGAAAATATTGAAATAAATTTATTTAAAGATGTAATAATTATGGAAAAATACCCATTGATGCTAATGCATAGTTTTAAAGGTATATATGTATTTCAAAAAATATTATAGGGAAAAATTGGGTATCAACATCGAGGATTTTTATAAACATGATTGCAATTCATTAGAATGAGGCAAGTAAACAATTCTTTCTTTTATAGGAAATTCCCAAATTCCTTTTCATCATTTATACATATATTCTCAAGCCGGGAAGAAACAATATCAACTTCAATAAATTTCAAAGCAAGCAATACAAGCATGCGCATATCATGCCGAGGTCGTACGGCCCGATCCAACAATATTTAAATTGTGCACTGCCAGAGGGTCGAATGGCGCGAACCATAGATGCATATTACCACGCTCGCGAATCATACATGCGACGCGGTCAAATATAAATAAATAATCACCCTGCTCGCGAACCATACATGCGAAGCAGGTACACATAGAATTACATATTCAAACGGTCAATCAAGACATTCATCAAGGAAATAATTATTCAAGGAGGTGTAAATTTTCCTTTTTTACAAGTCAAGAATTTGAAGTTTAACTCTTTTAGAAATTCATTTATCACTTCGATATGATTTAAGCAATTTAAACTATCAATAAGGTTGCATTTATTACAAGTATAGCATGTTTTTGGGTCCTAGACTACCCGGACATAAGCATATTGGTAGCTACACACGGACTCTCGTCACCTCGTGCGTACGTAGCCCCCACAAATAGCAGCACACATTCAATTAATTCACCTATGGGGACAATTCCCTCTTACAAGGTTAGAAAGGAGACTCACCTCGCTCCGAAGTTCCATAGCCGGCAATCCACGCCCTTCCGAAGACTCAAATCGATGCAAAATGCTCCAACACTAGCCAATAATTATGTAAACCCATTAATATGAGATCAACTACTCATTATAATCCAATTTGTAACAATTCCTAACCCCGATCGAAAAGTTGACAAAATCGCCCTCGGGCCCACGTGCCCGGATACCGAAATTTTTCGAAGATAAACTTTACTCATAACCCCTCACGAACTCAAGTATATAATTTACTCTTAATTTCATGTCAAAATTCATGGTCAAAATCAAAAAATACCAATTTTCTAGGTTTTTCCCTCAACCCCAAGTTTTCCACTAATTTCCATGTTAAAATCTACACATAATCAATGTATTTAACTCATAATAGGTAGGATTAACTTACCTCCAATTGCTAGGTGGAAGCCCCTCTCAAGAAGCTCCAAAATTGCCCCAAAATAGAGAAAAATGAGCAAAATGGCCAAACCCCGCTATCTAATGTATTCTGCCCAGCCACTTCCACACCTGCGGACTCCTTGCCGCTTCTGCGAGTTCGCTTCTGCGGAGTCTCCATCGCACCCGTGCCAATTACCGCTTTTGCGGTCTTCCAGCTCGCTTCTGTGCTTGCGCAGATGCTGTCAATGCCTCGCACCTGCGGTCCTTCACCTGGGCAGTCATGTTCCGCTTCTGCGCCTTCTAGGCCGCTTCTGCAGCTCCGCACCTGCGGCCCAAGCCTTGCAGGTGCGGTTACACCAGAAGGCAGCTGATCACTTCTTCTTCAAATTCCAAAATTGATCTGTTAACCACTCGGAATCGACCCGCGGCCCCCGGGACCTCGTCCGATCACACCAACCAGTCCCATAACATAATGCGGACCTGCTCGAGGCCTCAAATCATTTCAGACAACTCGAAAATCATGAATCGACCTCCAATCCAAGCTTAATGAACTTTAGAATTTCAAACTTCTACATTTGATGCCGAAACCTATCAAATCCGGCCCAATTCACCCCAAATTTTGCACACAAGTCATATTTGACATTACGGACCCACTCCAACTTCCGGAATCGGAATCCGACCCCGATATCAAAAAGTCCAATTCCGGTCAAACCTCTCAAAAACCTTCAAATTTCTATCTTTAGCCAAATGACTCCAAAACGACCTACAGACCTCCGAATTCACTTCCGATCGCGCTCCCAATACCAGAATCACCATACGGAGCTATTCCCAGACTCAGAATCCCAAATGGAAATTGATAACACTGAATTGCACTTCAACCCAAACTTATAAAATTCTTCCAAAAATGCTAACTTCCACAATAGGTGCCGAAACATTCTCGGGTCTTACAAAACCCGATCCGGACATACGCCCAAGTCCGAAATTATCATACGAACCTGCTAGAACCTTCAAATTCCGATTTCAAGGTCGTTTACTCAAAAATCCAATCTTAGTCAATTCTTTCAACTTAAAGCTTCCGAAATGAGAATTCTCTTTCTAAATCAACTCCGAACTTCCCGGAATTCAATTCCAACCATGCGTACAAGTCATAACACCTGAAGTGAAGCTACTCACAGCCTCAAACCGCTGAACAACGCGCTAGATCTCCAAACGACCGATCAGGTCGTAACAGGTATAGAAAAGTCTAATCTGTTAAGCATTAAACTTTAGGCCATGCCTTCCATTACACTACTTTTTTTTCTTCTTTTTTGCATTGGACATTATTTCTTTTCAATTACTGTGAGCACGTGATTTTTGCCCTATATGAATTACTCCTATAAAATCTAAGAAAACAATTTTTTTCCAATTTTTTGCAATTTTATAGGATTTTGTGGGAATTTGTGCTAATTGTTTGCATTTCTGTGCATGTTTACTTTTGTTAAAATCATGAAAATATCAAAAATATCATGCATTGCATTTAGGTTTTGTTTTTTACATTTTAAGGTTAATTAGTTAATTATTTATTTTATTAAAAAATAAAAATCACAAAAATGGCTCATTTTATATTTTTACCTTTTAATTTTTAGATTATTGAAATCTTTTTTTCTTAAATTTAGGATCAAGTGATTTTCATAATTTTTTAGTTGGATAATTAGTTTAATTTTACATTTTAGACTAATTTAGACTTCAATTTAGGTTTTTATTAATTAAAGAAAGGAAAAGAAAAAGCAAAAGGAAAAGGTTTAAAAAAGAAATAAAAGAGGGCTTAAATTAAGTATTGAAATCGGGCCAATTTACACCCAAATTTCCCCAATCCAGCCCAAGCCCTACCCCAATCCAGCTTTGACCCAGCCCAACCCCTTACCCGGCCCAGTCTCCACCCAAAACCCAAAGCGGCATCATTTTTTTGCAATTAGATCAGGGTCAACTAATTAAGTTAAGAAGTTCAATTTGATTTGGCTAGGCTAGTTAATGGTGTTTTCGTTTGTTTCATGAATTGAGTTTAGTTTTCTTAATTGTTTTCTGTGCTAGCTTGCATGAATTAGTCGGGTTAATTGTATTTGTTTATGATTAGTGTTAAGAAATACTGTTTGTGTAACGACCCGACCGGTTGTTTTGAGCCGTAGCGCACCGTTCAGCAGTTCGAGGCCATGAGCAGCTTCAATTCAGGCATTATGACTTGTACGCATGGTCGGAATTAAATTTCGGGAAGTTCGAAGTTGACTTGGAGAGGAAATTCTCATTTCGGAAGCTTTAAGTTGAGAGAATTGACTAGGATTGGATTTCAGAGTGAACGGCCTCGAAATCGGGATTCGAAGGTTCTACTAGGTTCGCATGATGGTTTCGGACTTGGGCGTATGCCCGGATCGGGTTTTGGATGACCCGGGAGCGTTTTGGCGCCTATTGTGGAAGTTAGCATTTTGGAGGAAATTTCATAAGTTTGGGTTGAAGTGCATTTCAGTGTTATTGATGTCTGTTTGGGATTCCGAGTCTGGGAGTCGCTCCGTATGGTGATTCTGGAGTTGTGAGTGCGATCGGAAGTGAATTCGGATGGTCGTGGGTCATTTTGGGGTCATTTGGCTAAAGATAGAAATTTGAAGGTTTTTGAGAAGTTTAACCGAAAGTGGACTTTTTGATATCGGGGTCGTAATCCAATTCTGAAAGTTGGAGTAGGTCCGTAATGTCGAATATGACTTGTCTGCAAAATTTAAAGTCAATCGGACGTGATTTGATAGGTTTAAACATTGAAAGTAGAAGTTTGAAATTCTAAAGTTCACAAAGCTTTGATTGGAGGTCGATTCGTGGTTTTAGCGTTGTTTGATATGATTTGAGGCCTCAAGCAAGTCCGTAATGTGTTTTGAAACTGGTTGGTATGGTTGGTTGGGGTCCCGGAGGGCTCGGAGGGATTCCGGGTGGTTATCGGATTGAATTGGAGCTTGAGGTATGAGATGAAGGGGTCTGGTTGCTGGTGTAACCGCTTTTGTGGAGGGTTCACTACAGAAGCGGCCCCGCAAAAGCGAGGAAGGGAACCGCAGAAGCGGTTAGATGTGAAAGGAGCAGGGACCACAGATACGGGGGTATTGGCCGCATCTGTGCAAGTGCAGAAGCGAGAAGAAGGACCGCAGAAGCAGTGACTGGCACAGGTGCGATGAGGGCTCCGCAGATGCGGACTCGCAGAAGTGGCGAGGAGTCCGCAGGTGCGGAAGTCGGTGGGCAGAATGTTTTAAAAAGCGGGGTTGAGTTCATTTTACCCATTTTTCTCTTCTTTGGGGCGATTTTGGAGCTTTTTGAGAGGGGCTTCCACCTAGCAACTTGGAGGTAAGTTAACCCCACCTAACATGAGTTAAATACATTAATTATGTACGGATTTTAGCATGTAAATTGGTAAAAATTTGGGGGTTTGAGGGGAATACCTAGAAAATTGATATTCTTGGAATTTGACCACGATTTTGGGTATGGAATTAAGAGAAAATCATATATTTGAGTTCGTGAGTTCATGGGTAAATTTTATCTTTGAAAAATTTCGGAATCCGGGCATGTGGGCCCGAGGGCGTTTTTGTCAACTTTTCGATCGGGGTTAGGAATTATTATAAATTGGATTAATATGAGTAGTTTATCGTATATTAATAGATATGCATAATCATTGGCTAGTTTTGGAGCATTTAGCATCGATTCAAGTCTTCGGAAGGGCGTGGAATGTCGGTTATGGATCTTCGGAGCGAGGTGAGTCTCCTTTCTAACCTTGTAAGAGGGAATTGTCCCCATAGGTGAGTTAATTGGTTATGTGCTCCTATTTGCGGGGGCTACGTACGCACGAGGTGACGAGAGTCCGTGCGTAGCTACAATTATGCTTAAGTCCGGGTAGTCTAGGACCCAGAAGCATGCATACTTGTAATAAATGCAACCTTGTTGACAAATTTAAAAATGCTTGATCATATTGAACGTGTAAATGAATTTCTAATAGACTAGATATCAATTCTTGACTTTTAAAAGAGAAACTTGCTTTTTTCTGAATAATTCTCCTTGATGAGTTATTGACTTGACTATTTGAATGTGTTTATCTATTGTGGAACGGGTCGAACGCCTCGGTAGATTAAATTGATGCATCTATGGTTCGCGCCATTCGACCCTCTGGCAGTGCACAGTTTAAATATTGTTGGATTGGGCCGTACGACCTCGGCATGAGTTGCGCATGCTTGTATTGCTTGTCTTGATCTTTGTTGATACTAATATCTGCTCTCCCCGACTTGAGATAATTGTTAATTAATGGATTATGAATCCGGAGACATTAAAAAAAAGGAACTTTCACCTGTTTAGCAACTAATTTAAATTTTACTGTTGTTCTTAATAAATCCGTGAGTCATCACATTACTAATATTATTACTGGACCTTTAGTAAGTGTCGAAGTTGCCATCTCGTCTCTACTTCTTCGAGATTAGGCGGGATACTTACTGAGTACATGTTATTTTTGTACTCATACTACACTTCTGTACATTTTTGTTGCACAGGCACATGCACCTCTAGTGGCCTAGTGGGCGTAGCAGCATGGTTGACACGGAGACTAGGTGAGCTATATTTCCTCGAGGCGACCCGCAGCTAGTATAGTCTCTCTCAGGATTCTATTTATTTTCTGTCCAATTGTATTCCAGACAGCTGTTGTACTTTATTCGATTTTTCTTAGAAATTGCTCATGCACTTGTGACACTAGGTTCTGGGATGGTTATGAAGTATTTTGTATCAATTGCTTATCATTTAATTTGAATTGAAGCAATTATCTTTTTAATTGGTAAATTTGAAGGAAAATCATAGATTTCAAGTGTATTGAAACGAAAATTTAATTAAGTATTATTGGTTGGCTTGCCTGACAGCAGTGTCCGACGCCATCGCGACCCTTAGTGGATTTTGGGTCGTGACAACATGGTATCAGAGCACTAGGTTCCTAGTGTCTCACGAGTCATGAGCAAGTCTATTAGAGTCTCACGGATCGGTACGGAGAAGTCTGTACTTATCCTCGGGAGGCTGCAGGACTGTTAGGAGTACTTCCCTTCTTGATTTCCCATCGTGCGATTTGATCCCTGGAGGCTACGCCTTTAATTCCTTCCTATTCAATCTTATGCGACGCGAACCGCTTGTTATGAATCGAGGATTGAAGAATTGTAATGGTACTACCGATGCAGTGCGGGGTGTTTCTCCCTGCATAGTTGCCTGAGCTATTATCGTCGCCTTGTGGAAGAATATTCTGTCGTTTCAGCTCAGTGGCGGTACTTCTGAGAGCTTTGAGCCTAGGCACAATTGCCATGATGCTATGAACGATTGTTCCGCGGTATTGATATGATGGTAGGATGTTTGCCTACGTGTCGGGGCAGTGAATGACTTGAAAGGAGGTTTACTCAGTGCATGATCTAGAGAATTCAGTATTTTATTCCTGGCAGGGGAAAGGCAATCGGACTGAGAATGGTCAGATGTGGGCTGGTGGAGTAATGCGACTTGGTATTTGCGGGCGTGGTGGAGTTTTCTTCTATGATGAGGTGTCGTTGTCCTAATTGAACATACTAAGTTCGCCGGTGTTATGATCTTCTACAATTCGCCTTCGGGGTAAGCTATTGTGAAATAGTATTGAAGATGCGGCTGTTAGATATCGCAGGGTGCGGTATTTCAGGATTGAATCAGTGTTTCTAATGTCAACGGTTTGAGAAAGATGATCTTCCGAAAGGTGTAAAGTTAGCAGCAATTGTGGGTTCAAGTGCCACGAAGATAGATTTTATTTAAGGCAACAACTGAGCAGCAACTGACGAGGGAGGACATGTGGGGAGTGTCAGGCGGTAGTTAAAATTTCTAGAAGGCCAGGTATAAGAAGCAAAGGTCGAGTAGTCGACTAAAGAGGTGAGTTTTGCCAAAGTGGGTGAGTTTGGGGTGATTTGGGAATTTTTGTGATTGGTGATTTGGGCCTACGGATTTATTTGAAGTGTGGGCTATTATGCGGCAGGAGACTTGATCTAACGGAAAGGAGCTGCTTGAAATGAAGAAGGATACGACCTAACTTTGAATTGGAAGGATGTTGTTGCGCACTTAATTGATGTCCATGAGAGGTGAATGGAATTGTGCAGCTAGAGAGTGAGCTGGGACTCAGGATGGGTCGTTAATGTCGTGGTGATTGCGCCCCGCGTAGCAGCGTTGGAAGACGTCGGCATGTAGATTCCACAGGCAGGATATCTCCAGTGAGCAGGTCGGCGGTCGCATGGTTGGCGAAGCTTCTGCAAAGGGTTCTATTGGCTATACAGCAAGGAGATCGGTCGTGCAAACGTGGTTGATGATTCAGAGTATAACAAGAGGGTTTTACAGAAAGATTCCGAGAATTTTGGCGGTTGATCGCGCAAGGTTATGTCAACAAGAGATAAAGGATCCCAGTGAATTCCAGAATTTGTGTTATAGTGGCTTCAGGCTAAGTGGGAGAGTCCCACCGCCTATGATTAAGGAATGCCTGGTTAACTACTTGCGAGGTTTCTGATTATTAGCATATTGATGGGTTATTTCAGCTACACGAAAGGAACATAAGTGGTAAATTGAGCAAAGGAATTGTTAAAGGTGTGCTATGGTTGGCCTTATTGGCTCATGTTCAGACTTGGGGAAGAATTCAGGATTCATAGCTGGTATGGATGCGGATTTCCAGGAAAGTGATTCTGCAGGGTGCTTCATCGAGGGGGTATTCATGTGCTGGAAGATTTATGGAATTGATTATATTCGGAGCCAATCAGAGCGGGTTGCTCTCAGCAATGCTCCTAGTGGATTCAAAGGGGCAAAGAGTAGTGCCTAGTGATTTCGAGCCTATACGTACGGTTAAGAATCAAGCTTGGTAGCAGCTTATGAGAAGGGGCACAGAATGTTCTATGATGTTTTGACTTGCAGTGTAGCCCTCGGGAGGTATGAAATGGTTCGTGGGGTTTGAGATGGCATGGTCTCGTGATTCAGGGTCACTCGGGATGAGTGCGAATGGAGCATGCTATGTGTTGGATGGAGTATTATTATTTCTAAGGCAATCAAGGGTAAATTGGAATAAGATAGATTGATTAGCCATAGTTGAATTGGCATATTGGTGGCAGTGATCAATTCCTTCAGCGCGATTGAGTATGCAAGTGAATTGTGGCGGCACGTGTGAGGCTTGTCGGCCGCCGTAATCGATGTTATTCAGAAGTATTCCACTGCTATGGCCTGCTATGCTTAGGCAGACTCCGGAAGGGCTGTGGTGGCTCAGACCACTACTTGGAGATTTGCATATTCTAAGGTTATGAGAATTTACCTGTGTGTTGCTATGGTTCTCCTAAAGTGAGTTAAGTGAAAAGTTTTATATGATGAAGTGTTAGACTATTAGTGGTTCCGGAGTTAAGATGAAAATAGTGTTCTATCGCATATTGGCGTGTTGGGTACAGTGAGGAGCATGGAAATTGAAGTGAGGATCACGGTTGCAGTTCGGTGCTGACGTAGATGTCACGAGCTCGGATGAGCAGGGAAGTAGTTTCGATGTTTAAAGTAAGCTGGTATTGTCTTCCGCGTCACCTGAGATTGGTATTTTATGAAAAAGGCTTTGCATCCTGGCTAAGGATTCTTGGTCGCTCCTTAGCGTTAGTGCGGTCGGTGGTCTGGATGTACAAACCTGTTATCTATCACGGGAAGGTTGTATAAGTGTGGCATGTAGTCACTTGATTGGTTGAAGAGTTAAACCAAGTAGGAAGATTGTGGTGATATCGCTAAATTGAGAATGGATGCCTGGAGGGCACTCGATTTATTGGGTTGTGGACTGTGGATGATTACTCCGGTTATGATGGTTGCTCTTATGTGTTATGAAGAAGAAAAAAAAGGGGAGTTATTATGGACCTTTGAGAGGTTATTAGCCTAGTTCAGTGCGATCAAAATCAGCTTGAGGTCTGTGGATGGATCTAAATATGAATATGGGCCCTATATCAGGCTAGATGTGTTACGCTCCTTATGGAAGAGTAGTCAAGGTGTTATTTCATTGTCAGCTATCTCATGTAATGATATATTGCGCCGCGAGAGTTGTGACACGGCTCGATAATTTTCTTATGTGTTGAGGTTCCGCATAGTGATGGTGTTATGTGAGCAGGATGGCTCCTTAGTTTCAGATCGTATATCGCACCTCAGTTGTGCTTGAGTTTGTAGCTTATGGCACTATATGTCCCCTCAGGGATGGTATTATGCACTTAGCGTGCTTGTGACCGATATTCGGTATCTTGTTGTAATGAGCAATTCTGCTCGATGTGTATCTCCTTATGTGAGTTTTATGTGCGGATCGGGTTGCACGCTGCAATAGTATGATGATAATTACAGTCCCTTATATTCTATTCTATGTATTTTGTTTCTCCATTTTCTGAGGAAATTTCATATTAGTTGCGTGATTTGAGTAGTCCCTTCCAGAGTTCGTTTTCCTTATGTATCGCGTTCGAGTTGGTAGCCTATTGGCATGTTGTGGCATCATATGAGACTTTTGGTCATGTCAGGGGTGACTTGTTGCCTGAGCAGTTCGTACAGAGTAAGATAAGGTTACTGGATCTAGGATCAGTGCGATCTGAATATATGAAGTATATTAAGGAGCAAAGACCATTATTTGGTTCAGAAAGAGGTGATGGTTCTTGACAGTAGTATAGACCCTATGAATCATTGATTCGGCAGTCGGTTATGAATTTCTACACATCCCTTCCGTCGTGGCGGCATTGCGAGAGTTGGAACAAGACTCATATATGTCATGGGGTTCATTGTGAGCATCAGATTCAGGAAATGTCGACTACTATGATTAGAGTGTTATTATGGTCTTGTGAATAATGGGGTGCATGGTGTGAATTCAGCAAGGGTGTGCGGTCATGTTCTGGTGCATCGTGTGGTGATTGATACGGTGTTCATATGTTGAAAGCAGGCCTGGCAGAGAAATTTCGGATGTTGAAACTGGACTCCAAGGCTTATTTGCCTAAATGAAAGAGGTTATCTTTAGATTTGATCGAGCTGATGTGCCCAACTGAGTTGTGGTAGCACGGGTAGGTGCACGAGGTATTAAGTAGTGATTCCAGACAACCCCAGCACAGTTCCTAGCTCGTTCGAGGACGAACGTATGTTTAAGTGGGAGAGGATGTAACGACCCAACCGGTCGTTTTGATCCCTAGCGCGCCGTTCAGCAGTTTGAGGCCGTGAGCAGCTTCAATTCAGGCATTATGACTTGTACGCATGGTCGGAATTAAATTTCGGGAAGTTCGAAGTTGACTTGGAGAGGAAATTCTCATTTCGGAAGCTTTAAGTTGAGAGAATTGACTAGGATTGGATTTCAGAGTAAACGGCCTCGAAATCGGGATTCGAAGGTTCTAGTAGGTTCGCATGATGGTTCGGACTTGGGCATATGCCCGGATCGGGTTTTGGATGACCCGGGAGCGTTTTGGCGCCTATTGTGGAAGTTAGCATTTTGGAGGAAATTTCATAAGTTTGGGTTGAAGTGCATTTTAGTGTTATTGTTGTCCATTTGGGATTCCAAGTCTGGGAGTAGCTCCGCATAGTGATTCTGGAGTTGGGAGCGCGATCGGAAGTGAATTCGGATGCCCGTGGGTCATTTTGGGGTCATTTGGCTAAAGATAGAAATTTGAAGGTTTTTGAGAAGTTTGACCGGAAGTGGACTTATTGATATCAGGGTCGGAATCCGATTCCGAAAGTTGGAGTAGGTCCGTAATGTCGAATATGACTTGTCTGCAAAATTTGAAGTCAATCGGACCTTATTGGATAGGTTTAAACATCGAAAGTAGAAGTTTGAAATTCTAAAGTTCATAAAGCTTGGATTGGAGGTCGATTCGTGGTTTTACCGTTGTTTGATATGATTTGAGGCCTCGAGCAAGTCCGTAATGTATTTTGGGACTGGTTGGTATGGTTGGTTGGGGTCCCGGGGGCCTCGGGTGGATTCCGGGTGGTTATCGGATCGAATTGGAGCTTGAAGGATGAGTTGAAGGGGTCTGGTTGCTGGTGTAACCGCTTCTGCGGAGGGTTCACCGCAAAAGCGGCCCCGCAGAAGCGAGGAAGGGAACCGCAGAAGCGGTTAGACGTGAAAGGAGCAAGGACCACAGATGCGAGGGTATTGGCCGCATCTGCGCAAGCGCAGAAGCGAGAATAAGGACCGCAGAAGCGGTGACTGGCGTAGGTGCGATGAGGGCTCCGCAGATGCGGACTCACAGAAGCGGCGAGGAATCCGCAGGTGCGGAAGTCGCTGGGCAGAATGTTTTAAAAAGCGGGGTTGAGTTCATTTCACCCATTTTTCTCTTCTTTGGGGCGATTTTGGAGCTTTTTGAGAGGAGCTTCCACCTAGCATCTTGTATTTATCTTTTTCTACAATTTTTTGGCTTTTTACCTCATTTTCTGGTCAAAAATTCATATTAAAAGCTGTAAAATATGCATGCCAACATAAAACAATAACTTAATGCAGTAAAATGCTCAATGCTCACACATTAATGAAAGAAAAAGCGTTAGAAGAATGGCTATCACTATTCAAAGCTTTCATATTCCAGAAGCATAAATGTTGGATAGATGAGAAGGCAAAGCGTTAGACGTTTGGAAGTTCATACATATTGACTATTGTTTCTTTTCTAGACATTGAGGATAAATCAAATTTTGCTTATGTCAATACCATCTGTATCTTTCTCTATACAGTAATTTACTCAGCTATGAACTCCAAGATTGAATTACATTCTTGCCGCCATGGCCGGAAGGAAAGAAGAAAAATGAAGCTGTAAGTTTTCATAGTTTCTACTCTATGTAGCTTCATACGTGTTTAATCCCTTCTACTTTCTATCATTTTTCTTGAGTTTAAATTGATTTGGAATGACTTGAATCGTACTAAACATTAATTGGTTTCCCATTTACATTTTTGTTTGTGTTAAAAAGTTTTTGTGATATTTCATTCGTGAAGGTATGATCATGTATTTCTTTCCATGCCTTACTACTATTTTACCGTATAAATTTATTAAAGCGTATACTGGTATTGAGTTTCATTCTCATTGTTGAGTGCCTGTCTTATTGTTTGTATTCAAAATGTCTCACAGCAATATATGAAACTGCAGATGTGAGCACGTGATTTTTGCCCTAAGCAAATTAATTCCAAAAGTTTCAAATAATTGATTTCTTTATTATTTTTACAATTTTTTGTGAATTTTTGTTGTAGTTTTTGTGTTATTGGTTGCTATTTTTCAATAAAAAATACAAGAAATATGCACTATACTAGTTTAAGGTATTTTTAACT
>NW_017672075.1:156732-160990 GCF_001879085.1 Nicotiana attenuata
ACAAAAACCGTGGAGCTTTTTCTTTTCAAATCCCGGAACAAAAACAGAGGATCTCCCGGCACAAAAACCGTGGAGCTTTTTCTTTTCAAATCCCGGAACAAAAACCGAGGATCTCCCGGCACAAAAACCGCGGAGCCTTTTCTTTCCCAAATCCCGGAACAAAAACCGAGGATCTCCCGGCACAAAAACCGTGGAGCTTTTTCTTTCCCAAATCCCGGAACAAAAACCGAGGATCTCCCGGCACAAAAACCGTGGAGCTTTTTCTTTCCCAAATCCCGGAACAAAAACCGAGGATCTCCCAGCACAAACACCGTGGAGTATTCTTTCTTTCCCAAAACCCCGGAACAAAAACCGAAGATCCCTTTGCACATTCCCAATTTGATTAAATATGTGTCACAACTAACTCACGAAATTTTCATAGTGAAAACTGGGGCAGAAAATTTCGTTCGTTTGTTTGTTTTGGTATCTTAAGCAGGTCAACCTCAAGACACAAGGTGTGAGAGGATCAATGGAATAAATCTCAATCTAGAATCAAGAAAAGAACAAAAGATGAACTGTAATGTGAAGCAAGCAAGGGCGCGGAGCGCTCAAAAAATCTGATTGAAGTCACAAGCTCCGTTGACCCTGTTTTGATTTAATGCTGCAGAAGAGGTAAAACACCTACAACTGGCGAGCATCAAGATTCAGATCGGAGTCCACAGCAAGATCAGCTGAGACTCAAGACCAAGTTTCAAGGCAATTATAGATAGGAATCTTGTAACTCATAGTTGATAGGCATAGCTAGTTTAGCTTTTGATTTCCTTTTGGTGTAATAAGGAGGTCAGTAAGCAGTAGCAGCAGCAAAAGCAGTGAGATCACAGCTCCTGGTAGTCCCAGCTACCAAATTTTCTCGAACTACACTGACCTGATTCCTGTTTAGCCAAGGATATGTAGGCAACCTCAGAAGCAGGGTGCGGTCAACTCTTTCAAGATGCTTCACACGGAATATGCGAACGGGCAAAATCGCTCGTTTCCGCTCACTTGTCTTTGCACGAAAACTCTTCGTGTTTCCGGGCAAAGAGGGGCAGCTGTGAGCACGTGATTTTTGCCCTAAGCAAATTAATTCCAAAAGTTTCAAATAATTGATTTCTTTATTATTTTACAATTTTTTGTGAATTTTTGTTTGAGTTTTTGTGTTAATTGGTTGCATTTTTCATAAAAAATACAGAAAATATGCACATACATTTAAGGATTTTAATTTCACAATTGTTAGTATTAATTAGGTATTAATTAGATTTAGAATAAAGAAAAAGTCTTGTTGCACTCTTAATTGTTATTTGTTGCGTTTTATTTCTAAATAGAGTTTTAAGTAATTTTAGGAAGTTTAAATAGTTTAATTGAGTCTTTGTCTTGTTTTAGCATTTTTAAAATTAAGAAAAAATGAATAAATACAAAATACAAAAATACAAAATGAAATACAAAAGAAATGCAAAAGGGGCTGCCAGAAATTGGGCCCAAATGGCTGAGCCCAAATAAAATAGGCCTGATCCGTCCCAGACCCGTCCAACCTTGCCTGGTCCAATTCCCCAGCCCATGTGAAACGACGTCGTTTTGACTCGTTCAATCAGGACCGTCGAGGTTCCTTGATCGAACGGTCCTGAAGCTGGTTTTACTTAATATATATATGTCCGAAACACACCCCCTACCCCCTCGTTCATCTCCCCCGCACCCCCACTCTCACATCTCGCCGGAAATCGCCACACCGTAGCCCCACCGTACCCCACTGTATCTCCACCCCTTTGCCACCGTCCGCCGCCGGCCGGAAATCGCCGCCGCCGGCGGCGAAGCTCCAAACCACCCAAAAAATACACCCCTTACTCCTCTCTTCCTCCCCTTTCCAACCATCACCATAGCTCCCCTCGAATCAGGCCCCAACTCTTCGAATCTTAAATGGAAGGTTGGCCGGAAAACCTCACCTTCTCCGATGGCCGCCAAATTAACACCCTAAGACCTTCTAACCACCCCCAACCCAAATCCTTAAACCGTTTGGCTCGAATCTTTCTGGAACTTCTCGAATCTTCATTTGAAGATTCGAGCCAAACATGAACCTGTCCAAACCGGCCCAAATTTACACCCCACAGTCACCATGACCTCCCCATCATTAATCCCTGACCAAAACCTTTCGAATCTTGCCATAACTCCTCGAATTTCAAATCTTAAAACCGGCAGAACCCTAGCTCAAAATTTAGGGATTTTTGACCGTAATTTCCCTAATCATGTGGGTTCTTGTGAAAACACACGATTAGGGATGTTACGCGTCAAGAATCCCGGAGGATTCAAACATTAATGGCCGGCTGGAGTTTTCATCAGTAAGTTTCTGATTGTTATTTTTATTTCATTTTTATTTTTCTTTATTTCTGTTTATCTGCATGCCTGTTTTGAATTAATAGGTCTACCGTTAAGTAAATTGTTCTCTGTTAATTAGTAATAGTTGTTAGAGTAAAGCATGATTAAATGTGTTTTGTTTCATTAGTTTAATTGATAATAGTTTTTGATGAATTTGAGTCTGTGTTAACTCTGCAATTCGATTTATTTGATAGTTTTTATTTTATGATGTTTTGATTTTGCGGGACTGTTTGAGTGGGAACTCTGACTTTTATATTGGTTGAATGAATTGGTTATAGCTGAAATCTGATAGTTAGTTTAATTCAGTAATTGTATCAATAATTCTTTAAGTTTAGTTTTCAATTCATTAGTAAGATTAGCTTGATTAGTTGGCATTGATTAGTTTAATCGATTGGGTTATAGATGATAATGGTAATTTGGTAAATTGAGACCAAGATCAAGGGTTAATAATTGCAAAATAGGTTCAGGGGTTAGTAATTTTAGGATGAATTCAAGGGTAGCTTAGACATTTAGGATTAGATAGCACATGGTAGTTGAAACTAGAATCTTCTAGGACCTTCCAAAGTAGGACTTCAATGTAATTTCAGTAATTGTAGTGTGCTAACTTGTGACACAAGTCAGAAAATGAGAGATTAAGTAGCAAAAAGGAAAGTTGGAGAGGGACTAAAATGAAATAACTGAATCCCTAAAGCTGCCCTAGTAACTTGCCTATAAAGGCATTGTTACTTGAGGCTCAATTCAGATTTTGGAAGCACTGAAAAATCCTGAAAAATTCTAGGCGGCTAAAAACTCCTAAAAAACACTGTTCCATTCAAGTTTTTTTTCTGAGATCTTTGAGGATTTCATTGTTAAAACAATTCCTGAATAGCAGAAGCCTAAAATGAGTTGAATCGGTTGGGTATTGGGTTGTTTTGGTTCAGTTTGGGTTGGATTTTTGATAATTGGTTTTATTGACATCGCTTGGTTTCAAATTTGGTTCAATTGGATTTCTCTTGAGCATCTCTGGGTTTAATCCTGCTGCTGAAATACTTGCTGCTACTGCTCTGCTTCGTTGATTCTTACTCCCTCTTCCTTTTCAAATTCCAGGTATCTCCTGATTATCTATGAGATGACCTCCAAACATGAAGGTTGTAATTGCTTGAAGCCTATTTCATAATGAATGATTGCTTCCTGTTAACATTCGATATCATTTTTCTGTTTAAATTCCCAAATTCAGTAGTGTAATGTAATAATATTCAACCTAATTTATTCATCTTATCATAGTAGTAATGTTTTGGAATTCATGCTATTCTTCAACTTGTTAAAAATTGATGGATTATTAGCTTGTTTAAACATTGAGGCACTATGTATGTGGACTGTTATTTAATATATTCACTAGCTTTAGTTCTACATATAGATAGCTATGTGATTAACCCCTGTATCGATCTCTAGTCTGGCATTTTGCTTAAAAGTTAGGGTGCCATCCTTGTTCAATTAGGCATGTACACCACTAAGTTTGTTTCATGTTTGCTCACAAGTTGTACCTACTGCTTTATATGATTTAAGCTAATTTCAGAGTTTTCACAGTTATTCGAAAAGCTAGTTTAACAGGTCAATATTGCGTTTAATGAACCAATGAGTTCCTAGTTCAAAGGCATTTGATTAAGTTGATCATGTGTTATTCATGTTTTTAAAACAATCACGAATCTGAAAATCAGATATATATATATATATATATATATATATATATATATATATATATATATATATATATATATGTATATATATATATATATATACTCAAAAAGGGTCTTGTGTGTTGTTTTGGTCTTCGGGCTAATATTCGATTGATACAAGGCTTGTATGGTATAGTTCATGGATCCCAATTCTGGGC
>NW_017672075.1:161096-193313 GCF_001879085.1 Nicotiana attenuata
CTGTAGCTTGAACATAATATTAGTCTTAGTTTCTTCATCAAACATTTGTGGTCGATTATTAGACATGTGTTAAAGATAATAGTCATATCATCTGTTTGTTCAAAAATGATTCAGAAACGAAGTGGAAGCTCCGGTAGTCCCTTTCATATTCAGTTTGTGACTGAGCTGTTTTGAGGTGTATTAATTGAAGCTAAAGGTTGTTAAAAATTTTAGATCGAGTGTATTGGTTATCCATTATTAGACAAGTTTGAATCTACAGGAGACTTTGCATTTCAAAGCTAGCACGTCTGTGACTTGAGCAAATTATGCATTTGTCTACAAAATTATTAACAAACCCAAGAATCAACATCAGCTTGAGCTCATTCAAGAGCCCAAGGCTGTACTTTTGTTAAAAATGGGATCTGGGCCTAATGTATAATCAGAAGCCCAAGTGATTTAAATCCTGAGTCCCAACTTGCAACCTATTTTCTATCTGGGCCTGTGCTATGGCCTGGATGCTGGATAGCCTTGTAGGTGGCTTTACAAATAAAATGGGACAGGCTTATTCCCAAGGGCTGGCTCTTGAGGCCCAACACGTTGAAAATTTAAGCCATTAGATTTAAAGGTCGTTGAGTTTAAATTATAATTGGGCCTTCCAAGCTAAGCAGCACGTTTGAACTAGGAGGTTATCCTCTTGTTCAAATGTGGACTTGAGTTTGAGGCCCGAATCCCTTGATGTTTTTTTAATAATAATTCATAATGCTAATTAGGGTCCCTTTAGAGACAATACTTGATAGAAAATTGTAGTTCTTTTAGGCTGACCTTTAAAATAAAAACGAGGTGCGCCGCGCCAAATAAAATGCATAAATTGCGTGGCCATCTTCAATTACTTCTATTGAAATACTTAGAAATCGGGACATGCCATTTAGCGAATTTTCATGGCTTCCCGCAAAGATAATAATACGCTAGTCACTTTAGGCGCGAATTTTAATAATATTACCTTCCTAAACTCGGGTGTGCATTTCATGCAACCCAAATCCAAATCCCAAAACGTTGAATAAGAGGTGTCGCGGATCCGGGTGCATTTCATGTGACGTGATCCGAAAACCACGCTCTTAAACGGCGTTCACTTTCATAAAACCAATTAAAAGCGGTTAAACAAATTTATAAAATTGCACTATAGGTTTGAACATGCATAAAACCAGATTTTTAGCCATTTATAATAATTTAAGCGACCGTGCTAGAACCACGGGATCCGGGGGTGCCTAATACCTTCCCTCGGGTCAACAGAATTCCTTATTCAGAATTTCTGGTTCGCAGACTCCAACTGGGAAGTCGAAATTTTCCTCGATTTGGGATCAAGTTAAACCGGTGACTTGGGACACCAAAAGCCAATCCTATCCCAAGTGGCGACTCTAAATAAATAAATAATCCCATTCCGAATAATGTCACTTTAAATGGAAAAACTCCCTTATACATTATCTTTCGGGGTAGATGTGTAAAAAAGGAGGTGTGACAAGTAAACCTTCAATATAATTGGGAGTAAGGTTGGTTACAACTTGATGTTAGAGAAGGTTGGTTGGAACTTGATTATGACTTTGAGAACATTGGTTTGCAAGTTATTTGCTTAGAATGAATTGGCAAAAACTTGCTCTAATAAGTTGATTTACAACAAAATTACATTTTTGTATGAATTGGTTTGCAAAAACTTAGATCAGTAGGCTTATAAGGTGGTGTAATACAAATTCACCGTACCGAATAGATTAAGGTGTCAACTTGGTGTTGGTGAATAATAATCTCTATAGATAGCTATTTACTATTATTAGTCCTTTTGTCATTGAATGGAAATAAGATAGATGGTACATATAAGTGAAAAATAAAGATAGTTCTCGACAAGCATAATGAGTTTAGAGAAGTGTTAAGATAAAATTTGAAACTAAATGGAAATTGTGAGGTATTCTCTTGAGTTATTTTCTGGATAAATGTGAGTTATATTTCAATTTTTGTATTGTCAACGTTTTCGCTTATGTTATAGTAAAATTAATTCGTATTCCCCGTGGATGAAAGCATATATAAGTGAGCAAACAGTGTAACTCTTGGTGTCCATTTAAGTATTTCATAACTATGAATGTATGAGATAGAGACTTGTATGGGTCAAAATCTGACCGAGGAAATTCAGCACGAGGAGATGATTATCGTGAGAATTTTAACTTACCATGGGCAGTTCGGCCGAGGTCGTTCTAGGCGAACAGAACAGGTCGCTGAGTGGCTCATCAGGGCCGAGATCGAGCAGCAAGGGCAGAAATAACGGCTAGTATAGCTTTGGAACTTTCAACAGGAATATTCTATTGAATATTCCTTCTGTTGTACCTTTTAGGGTTTTTTGGGAATATCCCATATAAATAATAGGAGAGATAAGGCAAAGGCATGTAACATTCCATTTGATAAGAACTTTCTTGAAAAGTTGACTCTCTAGTAAAATACAAACATTACCTTTTCAAAGAGATTCGATTTGTTGTTTATTCCACATTTCACGCATCAGATTCGAGAAAGCTTCCTATATTATCATATTCATTTGTCTTACATCATTGTCAGAGAGAAGAATTATCCAGCTCATTCAATATTGGGTGAATCATTCTCACTGTTTACATTTAGTGCCATTTAATATATTTATTGCTAATCATTATTCTCCTCTCATTCATGACCGTATCATTTAATATACATCGCATTAAATCTGTATTCACGCTACCCCACATTATCCACACAAACACACTTCAGATCTGGAAATTATTATCTTTAACTAGGATTCACGCGTTATCTTCTTATCTAATTAGTTTAACAAAAAGTTCTATACTTTTTGGTCAAACAATTTGGCGCCGTCTGTGGGGATTTTCTAGTTAAAATTTTAGTTTCTTCTAGATCTAAAAAAAACAACGCAAAAACCCCATACTTCCTTGTGTGCAAACATCTAACATGGCAGGCAACGGAGAGGAAAAGAGGGAAGCTACAGCCGACCTTACCGCCAATCTCCTTCACACCATCAACGAAGTCGATGAAACGGAGGGTAAAGACGTAACACCAAATACCTCTCCCAGGCGAAACAACTCGCTCCCTCCTCACGGTAGCATCACGACCTCACACGGTAAAGGGACCTCTACATCCACAATGGAAGAGGCACCACTGACAGTGAAAAAGCTACTCGAGGCGTGGTTGACAAACACACTAACCAACTTTCTCGACAGGCCCACTCAAAGGCCGAATAGAGAAGATGCAAGGGTTTGCATTGCATCTGCAGCAGACGAACAACACGCCCCTCCCGTAACAGGTATTACTCACAATGTTAGTGATGCAGGTAATGACACCCTCACAACCATTCTGTAGAAAATGGAGGGGATGGAAAACGAGAACAAAATGTTTCACGACCAAACGAAAGAGCATCAAGAAAGGGTGGATAAAATACCAGGCGCCCCAAAACTCCTACCAAAAAGGGACGCCGGTCGATTTGTCGAGCAACCATATAGCGACGAAGTTGCGCCACACGCAATACCCAAAACCTTCAAAATGCCGCCATACCTGAAAATATACGATGGCACAGACCCTGAAGACCATGTGACTCATTACGTCACCGCAGTAAAAGGCAACGACCTCACCAAAGAGCAAGTGTTCTCCATCTTATTGAAGAAGTTCGGCGAAACCCTCACCGGGGGCGCATTGACTTGGTATTCACAACTGCCCGCATGCTCGATTGAAACATTCGAGGAAATGGTCGACAAGTTCGTAACAGCCCATGCCAGAGCAAAAAAAGGCAGAGGCAAGAGTAAATGACATCTTCGCCATCAAACAATCACCTGGAGAGGGACTAAGGGACTTACTAGCTCGATTTAACCGAGTAAGGATGATCTTACCAAACGTATCGGAAGGAATGGCCGTGGAAGCTTTCCAAAACAAGCTTAACAGAAGCGGTTCAAGGGCGACCAGAAAGCTACTGAGCCGCCTCATGAATATCCCCCGACCACTTGGGATGAAATACACATGCTTATTGCGCCGAAGTTCGAGCTGACGAAGATGATCTAAATGGGCCGAACCAACGGATAACTTCGTTACAAGACGAGTCCAGAAAAGATCGGAGAAACGATAACAGGAGAGATCTAGCAGGACCCCGACCTAGTCGGCAAAGACATCAGCCTTACATCAGAGGCACCCTCATGCCGCCTCCCCGCCACGATGAAGGCCCATCTAGGCCACGAATTGGAACTCACCGAAGTGAGAAAGGTATGCCTCCCTTATTATCTGCTCACAATTTGTCTGTTTCCCCCTCAGAGATAGTCTACGCGTTGGAGAAACTCGGCCCAAAAGTGAAGTGGCCGCAGAAGATGAGGTCCGACCCGAGCACCAAAAAGTGGAATGCTCTCTGCGAATTCCACCAGGAGCGGGGTCACAAAACCAAGGATTGTATTGCCCTAAGACAAGAGGTCGTGAACATGCTCCACCAAGGGCAGTTGAAAGAACTGATGAGCGACGGTGGGAGAGCCAACTTCGCTCGAGGACGTGAATAGCACCAGGGACTACCCAAACCACCTTCCCCAGCTCGAACCATTCAAATGATCATCGGAGGGGTGACG
Organism: Nicotiana attenuata; assembly: GCF_001879085.1. Lineage (NCBI taxonomy): Eukaryota > Viridiplantae > Streptophyta > Magnoliopsida > Solanales > Solanaceae > Nicotiana > Nicotiana attenuata. Next base: position 165,698 of record NW_017672075.1, read on the forward strand.
ACGCATCAATAAACAACGTGAAGTTCACCACCACCCACAAGCTCAAACAGTCGATCACTCATGAACGGTACGACAAACTTGAAGAAAGTATCATCTTTGATAAGTCGGATACCCACGATTTGGCTTTTCCTCACTGTGACACCCTTGTCATTACTTTACGCATTTTAGATACTGAGATAAAACGTATTATGGTTGATGATAAGAGCGGGCGTGCATCATCCACCCTCGAGTTCTCGCACAAATGAAGCTCGAGGATAGGATAGTGCCACGCTGTATCACACTGACGAGTTTTAACAATGCAGTTGAGCGAACATCTAGAGAAATCATGCTGCCCGTCCTGGTTGGCGGTGTCACTTTGGAGACCACATTCCACATCATGGACCAGGATACGGCGTACAACGCCATCATAGGTCGACCTTGGATACACGCCATTAAAGTCGTCCCCTCCAGCTTATATCAAGTCATCAAATTTCCGACCCCTTGGGGGTATTCAGCATCCGAGGAGAACAATGCACTGCCCAGAATGCTACCGCATCGCCCAAGACTGCACACACACCTAACAATTGAAGGGTAAAGCTAAAGAACCGTAGCAATCAATTGGGTCGAGGTCAAGCGAGGACGAGAAGGATGTGATCAAAGACCCCAAAGTCGTAGAAGCCACAGGATCAACCATAGAAGACCTCGACTCTGTCCAACTCGACGATAACGACCACCATAAGAAAGCTTTCACCGGCCACAAGCTCCAAGAACCAGGTAGATTCCATAAATTCTCAAAAAGTAACGTAGACCTGTTTGCTTTTTATCATGCAGACATGTCAGGTATCCCTAAGGACATAGAAATGCACAAGATAAACATTGGCCCATTCCACCCCCCGGTAAGACAAATAAGTCAGAAATTCAATGCCGCCATAAATGACGCAATCTGCAAAAGTGGCGGATGTGCGTGGATTTCACAGACCTAAATAAAGCCTTCCCGGAAGATTCGTTTCCACTTCCTCATATCGACCAATTCATTGACGCAACGGCCGGGCACGAGCTACTCAGCTTCCTAGACACATACTCGGGCTATTACCAGATCCTCATGGAAGAGGAAGACCAGGAGAAGACCACCTTCATCACTCATCAGGGAACGTACTGTTACAGAGTGATGCCTTTCGGACCAAAAAACGCGAGGGCAACGTATCAGAGGTTGGTGACAAGAATGTTCAAAGACCAGCTCAGAAAAACAATAGAAGTCTACATCGATGATATGTTGGTCAAGTCGAAAAGGAAGGAGGATCACATCGACCACTTGAAAGAGGCCTTTGACATACTCAGACGATACGGTATGAAATTGAACCCCGAAAGTGCGCCTTCGGAGTAACCTCGGGAAAGTTCCTTGGTTTCTTGGTATCACAACGAGGCATCGAGGTCAACCCCGACCAAATCAAAGCCATAAAAGAATACTGGAGAACCTGACTAGTAAGAAACAAGTGCAAAAGCTGACCAGCTGTATAGCCGCTCTCATCTCACGGTCCTCTGATAGATGCCATAAATTCTTTGGCATACTCAAGAATGACATTGGACTCCAATGGAACTCCTAATGTGTCGATCCTTGAAAGAATTAAAGGCGTACTTATCTTCTCCTCCACTACTCGCCAAGGCGGAATCAAGTGAGCGTCTTCTCGTCTATTTGGTCGTGTCTGATGTGGCCGTGACCGCGGTCCTAGTCCGAGAAAACAAAGGTACGCAATATCCCATTTACTATATTAGTAAAACCCTGGTTGATGCCTAGACGAGGTATCCACACCTCGAGAAGCTGGCCCTGGCTTTGGTCATGGCTTCACGAAAGCTTAGACCCTATTTCCAATGGCACCCCATCTCGGTAGTAATGACCTTTCCCCTGAGGAGTATTCTGCACAAACCTGAGTTGTCGAACAGATTGGCCAATGGGCCATAGAATTGAGCGAGCACGATATAACCTATCAGCCGCGAATGATGATAAAGTCGCAAGTGCTTGCCAACTTTATCGCCAACTTCAGCAAAAAAAATAATGCCTGAAGTCGAAAAAGAAGTCGCCCATACTTCCCCCAAAATACACGACCTATGGGTGTTGTATGCAAATGGCGCCTCTAACGCGTCGGGATCGGGACTGGGACTCGTGCTCGAGGTCCCAACAGGCGAAGTAATTCACCAATCCATAAGATGCCCAAATATGACTAAAAACAAAGTCGAGATTGCAGGGCTAAAGTTAGCACTCAAGTACGAAGCGAAGCGAGTCATCCTATGGTGCAACTCTCAGCTCGTCGTCAATCAACTCACAGGGACTTTCCAAATCAAGGAATAAAGACTGCAAAAATACCAGGCCAAGATCTGCAAGCTGTTACCCGAGTTCGATGAATGACAGCTCGACCAAATCCCACGAGCACAAAATATCGAAGCAGATGGCCTTGCCAAACTGGCAGCGGCCACTATTTTTTCCAAATGGGTAGAATCAGGTGCATTCGCCCAAATACGTGAGCAAGAAGTGATCACCTTCATATGGAGGAATATCGTGTGCCGTTTCGGCCTCCCTAAAGAAATCAGTTGTGACAACGGGCCTCAATTCACTGGGAAAAAGATCGCCGTGTTCTTCAAGAAATGGCATATATAAAGAATACTCTCCACGCCATATCATCCCGCGGGCAATGGGCAAGCGGAGTCCTCCAACAAGTCAATATTGAATATCATGAGAAAGAAGCTGGAGAACGCCAAGGGACTGTGGCCGAATTGTTGCTGGAAGTGCTATGGGCATACCGCACAACGCCGAAAACAAGCACAGGTGAAACACCGTACTCACTGGTCTATGGGAGTGATGCCGTCATCGGTCGAGGTCGGAGAACCAAGTCTAAGGTACTCACACGAGAGCGGGCTGAGAAACAATGAAATCAAGAAGCAAGACCTCGACGAGGCTGAAGAAAAACAGATATGGCTTACATAAGAATGGTCGCTCAAAAACAACAGACAAAGCGATACTACAACAAAAAGGCCAAGATCAGATCGCTCAAAGTTAGAGATTACGTACTCAAAGCCAAAACACAGGCGAGCAAGGACCCACGAGAAGGAAAGCTAGGAACTAATTGGGACGACCCATACAAATCACGACGGCAGAAAGCAAATGGTCGTTCCAACTAGAAACAATGGAGGGGAAACTATTACCAAACAACTGGAATATCGCCCACCTCAAGTACTTCAACTTCTAAGGAAAGATGTTCTCTGAGACGTGCTCTTTTTCCCTTACCTGAGTTTTGTCCCAACTAGATTTTCCCGGGGAGGTTTTTAACGAGGCGACAAGGAGAACATTTCGAAGTTAAGGCATGAGCAGGTGAGATTATAAGTTGGCAAGTTCATTGCTCGACCCCTCAAATGCCTCTACGGGCCGAACAATAAAGGGACTAGATAGACTGGGATTGGAATACCAGCCCGAAAAATATGTAAAGTTCTCCAATGTATATATATAAGCAAAGCATACAAACACATGATGTTCGCCTATGTCTCCACCAAGTTTTAAATCCGCACCAATCAATGCAGAGTCAACATTCGACCTCGTTCGAATTAACTAAGAGTCAACATTCGACCTCGCTCGATCGACTCATATTTGACCTCGTTCGAATTAACTAAGAGTCAACATTCGACCTCGCTCGATTGACTCATATTCGACCTAGTTCGAGTTAAATAAGAGTCAACATTCGACCTCGCTCGAATCGACTCACATTCGACCTTGTTCGAATTAACTAAGAGTCAACATTCAACCTGTCTCGATCGACTCACCTCGTTCGAATTAACTAAGAGCCAACATTCGACCTCGCTCGAATCGACTAACATTTGACCTCGTTTGAATCAACTATAAGTCAACATTCGACTTCGCTCGAACTGACTCATATTCGACCTCGTTCGAATTAACTAAGAGTGATACTCGACCTCATTCGAATTAACTAAGAGTAACATTAGACCTCGCTCGAATCAATTGACACTCACATTCGACATAGTTCGAATTAGTTAAGAGCGACGTTCGACCTCACTTGAACTCAACCTACATTCATCCTAACCCGAACTTGATTCACAGAACAACCTCAGTCGAGTCAATTACGGCAATGTTCGACTTCACGCGAAGTAATCAAAGACACTCGATGACGATCGAGCTAACGCCTACCAAAGCAATTCTTTTAATCAAGGAAATCAATTGAGGAAAATATTCAAGGAAAAAGCAGGAGCTCGGAAATAAACAGCAAAAGTAGCATTCGAAAAGGTATCTTACAAGGGCCGAACAAACGCCCACAAAAATAAAAACAAAGTAAAAAGTATTACTCAGTAGCGTCGTCCTCACCATCGTCCTCGCCATCGGAGTATTCATCATCATACCAGGCACCTGACTCAAGCCCATCCAAATAATCTTCACCATCACCGGCCCCTGGCGTAGCAGGATTATAACCACAGGGGACCCGAGCTGAGCGCGCCTTAGCACGAACGTCTTCAAACTCAGCCTCCGAAACCCTCCATGCCGTCATCAAGCCTCTGAATATGTCTAGCTGAGCCTCGGCATGAATCCACTTCTCGTACAAATCCCATGGAACATCGGGATAAGAGGAAGCATGAGATGAAGACGGTTGAGCCAGTAGCTGCGCCTTTTCGGCCTCAAGAACGGTGACCTGCTCATTTAGGTCCAGAATCTCTTTCTCAAGACCACCAATCCATTCATCAAACCTCGCCTCCCTGAGAGCGGGCGTCTCCACATCATTTGCCCGCTTAGATCTGAGGACACGGATGGTACCCTCTAATGCCGCCACCTTGCTAAAGTCGCTGCCCTGGCCTCCTCGGTCCTCTCCGACTCTGCCACTCTTTCAATCAACTCGTCACTTAGTCCATTAGCTCTGATCAAGCTTTGCTCTAGCTCGGCCTGCAGGGACGCCACTTGAGCTTTAAGGTTGACACACTCAGCCACGACCCTCTTGCTCACTTCGAGCTCGTCCTCCTTGGCTCTAAGCGCGCCCTCGAGCTCGCTGCATTTTTCGATGACCCTCACGAGCTCATCTTCCTTCTTCCCCAACTCATCTCTAAGGGACAAGAAATTCCCGCCTGCACTGAACCGGGCACGCATCTCACGGTACTTGTCACGATACCTCTTGTACTTCAGAACTATTTTCTTGAAAACAACCTTCCGCTTCTCCTCTCGGCGGGCGCTCTCGATCTCCAAAATAAGAGTCTAAGGGAAGAAGGAAGAACCGAAAAGAGTTAGTAAAAATAAAAAGAAGATGGAATTAAGGTCGAAGTGACTGAAGATCAAAACTTACCAGTCGAAGAAGGTTTACGTCCAAACTTCTTGTTGAACGATGACCATTCATGAATTCCCACCATGTGGGGCAAAATTTGAGCTACCCAGTCGCGAATATCACCGACCAACGTAGGAGGGTCCTTCTCGGCTACAAAAAAAGAGAACGATCAAGTCACCGAAGAGATAATAAACAATCAGTTTGCAAAAACACTTACGGGCGAAGTTCCACTCCTTAGGGAATCCACTAGGGTTCGCCACCACGTGCTCGGTTTTGATGTAGAAAAAGTTGACCCAAAATCGATGATTCGTCTTATCGTCCATTTTCACCACCAGTCCCTTGGTCCCACGGTGATGAAAATGTATCATCGTACCCCTGTAGAAGCTTGGCGCGAAAAGATGTAGCGGATGGAGGATGGAAATCCTATGGTCGTCCAGCTCCGCGTACTTTATCAACATAAGAAAGAGTTTGTAAATATAGGGGGAGAGCTGGGCCGGACAGATGCTGTAACAGCGGCAGAATTTCTCCGTCAACGGGGGAAGAGGAGAGAATAACCCACTTGGAACGGGTACGCGTAAAATGCGCAATACCCAGGACGATGAATCTAGATCATGTTGTTTCCAACAGGGACCAGATCAATGTGAGCGGGAATGTTGTACTTGGTTCTAAGCACGGCAAGATGGGCTACTTCTATCTCAGATTTTCTAGGCTCAGGTTCGTCTTCAGGTGACTTCGAGAAGTCCGACCTGGAGCCTGAATTATGAGGAACGATTTCCTCTACGGTAGGAAAGCTTTCATCCTCTACGAAAATGGATTCCCCTTCATCATGAGAGGGTATGACCATTGGCAACAGAACTGGGTCGGAGGTCCCCTCAGGGTTGGAAGATGCACTAGCCATCTTTTGTTATATATGTGTGAAGAAATCGAAAGTGCAGAAGTGATAATGGCAAGGGTTGCTGGAAATAGGAATACAGAAAGAAGAAGAAAATGAGATATGCAGGTTCAAAAGATTGGAAAGTGTAAAGTTTCATTTGAAGGGTTTCCCCCCTTTATTTATAGAGAACACCAGCACATGGATCGAGAAAAATAACCGTCAAACGCACTGGGATCGAAACTACAGGGACGCAGGAAACGATGCAATGCTATGGGAAGATACGTAATGATGACGCATGTGGCTGTGACGTTATTTCTGAACCAACGTCATTAAGCATGGCTCCCAAAATGCCACGTCATCATCTCGACCGCAATCCTCACTACTCAACCTCCCCATCCGAATCTCAAACTGTGACTGACAAAGTCCGCTTATTGAGGTCGACCAAAAGACAAACTCGATAAGCGGAGGGACTAACTGTATGGGTCAAAATCTGACCGAGGAAATTCAGTACGAGGAGGTGATTATCGTGAGAATTGTAACTTACCATGGGCAGTTCAGCGAGGTCGATCTAGGCGAACGGAAAAGGCCGTTAAATGGCTCATCTGGGCCGAGGTCGAGAAGCAAGGGACAGAAATAACGGCTAGTACAACTTTGGAACTTTCAACGATAATATTCTATTGAATATTCCTTTTGTTGTACCTTTTACGATTCTTTGAGAATATACCATATAAATAAAAGGAGAGATAAGGCAGAAAGCACTTAACATTCCAATTTATAAGAACTCTCTTGAAAAGTTGACTCTCTAGTAAAATACAAATATTACATTTTCAAAGAGATTCGGTTTGTTGTTTATTCCACATTTCACACATCAGATTCGAGAAAGCTTCATATATTCTCATATTCATTTGTCTTAGATCATTGTCAGAGAGAAGAATCATCCACCTCATTCAATATTGGGTGAATCATTCTATCTATTTATTTAGTGCCATTTGATATATTTATTGCTAATCATTATTCTCCTCTCATTCATGACCGTATCATTTAATATGAATCGCAATAAATCTGTTTTGAAGCTACCCCACGTTATTCACACAAACACATTTCAGATCTAGAAATTATTATCTTTAACTAGGATTTACCCGTTATCTTCTTATCTAATTAGTTTAACAAAAAGTTTTATACTTTTTGGTCAAACAAGACCGAATCCGAGAACTCTTTGAATCGAGGCTGAAAAGGGGTAATCGCCGCCAGGCCTAACGGTACAATACCCCCCGAATTCGGAACGAGCTCCGAGACCTCGGGAAGCATTACAAACGGTTGCACATTACTAACAGAGGGCCATGATATCCGCGTCCAATCGGATATCACGGGGTAGATCTTGCCGGATGTCGGTAGCGTATCAATAATTGGCGTACAAGGAAGATTTTTACCTTTTTAGAATTGTACCTAGGGGTAAAACTCCCCTACTATATAAAGGGAAAGTTTGTTATTCAATAGACACATTGTAACACGCATACCAAGGCAATAAAAATTATTTCTCTAGTTTCCAGCTATTGGGAAGTCCCTACTTTATTTTTGTTCTTTGTTCTTGATTGGCCTCGAACCCAAGACTCGACCGAGGGCAGAAACTATTGGCCAACCCAGGTTCAAGCTAGGCCATAACATTATGACCAGTTTGATTGTTCATAGTACCCTTAACTCAATTACTTAACGTTCTTGATTATTTGTGTTGAATCAATCCACGTATCCTTAAAATCGCGTATAAATTCAATTGTTATCCATTTGAAGGATAAATAGATCGGCGCCCACTGTGGTGCTAAGGATAATAGTGGCGGTTTGATACAAATTTCCATAACACACTCTATTTTACGCTTGTTCTTTAAGGTTTTAATTTCAAGTCAACTTTAAAATTTCAAACTCTCAGTATGCTCACTTGAACGTTAAGGCTGAGTCTGGCAATCATGGCGAAAACAACAACCTAGTGCCAAGCAATGAGATGCCCCCTGCTGATCCCAATGGAGTCCCAGCCACCGATCCAATCGACGCTAATTCACAGATTGCTATCGATGCACACTTGCTAACTAACTCCAAAAATAGCGTTCGTGGATCCCCTCGATCAACGGTTTGAGAAATACCGGAAGGCGAATGTGATGGGATAAGCCTGCGGCTAATTTTCGAAATATTGCAGGCTCAACATGCGACGATAGCGCAACAACAAAATCAGGGTCAACCTCTCATTAGGGTCAAGCCCGAAACATCCCGGAAAAGTACCCGATGAAACGAGCAAACCACTGAGAGGTCGGATGAAGCTGAGCCCGGGGTCAACCCCGAAATAATGAAAATGCTTGAAGCATTGACGAAGCGGTGGAATCAGGTGAGAAGAAAATTGAGGCCAACGACAAAAAGGTAGAGACATATAACTCCAAGATCGACCAAATCCTGGGAGCACCCCCAATATTAAAAGGGTCGGATTCCAAGAAGTTTATCCAAAAACCTTTGGCTCCAGCACCACACCAAGCCGATCCCAAAGAGGTTTCGTATGCCTGATATTCCAAAGTATAACAGAACCACGGATCCAAACGAGCACGTGACCTCCTGTACCTGTGCCATCAAGGGAAACAACTTGGAGGATGACATAATCGAGTCGGTGTTGCAAAAGAAGTTTGGGAAAACTCTATCGAAAGGAGCAATGATATGATATCACAACTTACCCCCAAATTCTATTGATTCGTTTGCTATGCTTGCAGATGCCATTGTGAAGACTCATGCCGGGGCCATCAAGGTCGAGACCAGGAAATCAGCCCTTTTCAAAGTTAAACAAAGAGATAATGAGATGCTCAGCGAGTTCGTGTCAAGGTTTTAGATGGAATGAATGGACCTGCCTTCGGTCGCCGATGATTGGGTCATTTAGGAATTCACTCAAGGACTTAGCCCCCGAAGCTTCTTGGCTTCGCAGCAGCTAAAACAAAATTAAGTTGAATATCCAGCAGTAACTTGGGCCGATGTCCACAATAGATAGAAGTCGAAAATCAGAGTCGAGGACGACCAACTCGGAGCCCCTTCTGGGTCCATTTATCCTGTTAAACCGACGATAGGTCTAAGAGAGCCGTCGATCATGAATCAAGATCGATCCGAGATCGGTATCAGCCATACGGTAGAGATCGTAGGGGAAATGGGTCCGGGCGTCACCTTACGAGGAACGAAAGGATAAGTGATCCAGAGCTCAATAGCCGAGGTTTTACGAGCAAAAATGGTTTTGACAGACCACTCGGGTCCAGGAAGGCACCAAAATTATCGGAATATAACTTCAACATCAACGCTGCCAGTATCGTGTCGGCCATCAGGCGCATCAAGGATACCAAGTGGCCTCGACCCTTGCAGTCCGACCCTACCGAGAGAGATCCTAACTTGATGTGTAAATATCATGGGACTCATAGCCACAGGACCGAGGATTGCCGGCAATTTAAAGAAGAAGTTGTCCGGTTGTTTAATAACGGGCACCTACGAGAATTCCTGAGTGATGGAGCCAAGAACCACTTCAGAAACCTGGATGCCAGCAAATAGACCGAATAGGAGGAACCTCAACACATCATCAATATGATCATTGGAGGGTTCGATGTACCTCAAGGGCCGATGATAAATCGCACTAAAGTATCTATCACGAGGGAAAAAGGAACTGAGATCATATCCCGGAGGGAACCATTTCGTTCAACAACGAGGATGCCGAGGCTATCGTGCAACCTCATAATGATGCACTGGTAATATTCGTACTTATCATTAAATCTCGAGTTAAACGTGTGTTGGTTGATCCAGGTAGCTCGGCCAGCATTATCAGATCATGGGTCGTAGACCAGTTGGGGTTACAAGATCAAATATTACCTACAATCCGGGTGTTGAATGGATTTAACATGGCATGTGAAACCACTAAAGGGGAGATAACCCTACTATTGAACACCGCCGGGACCATCCAAGAAACAAATTTCTATGGGATCGAAGGGGATATAAGATATAATGCTTTATTCGGAAGACCATGAGTTCACGACATGAGGGCGGTACCTTCGACCTTGCACTAGGCATTGAAGTTTCCTACACCAAGAGGAATCAAGACGGTATACGGAGATCGTCCGAATGCAAAGGAGATGTTAACAGTCGATGAAGTACTCTCGGTACATGCCGTTTCAATATCAAGGAGCACAGAGTTGACCAGAAAGGCCAAAGTTAAATAGTAGCCATCGACCCCGGTCTCGAACGGATTGGAGGAAAGAGGAGTTGGTGAGGAGGAGGATTACGGAGTTCCGAGATCATTCATAGCTCATGATGATACCGATGCCACCAAATCAACGGTCGAAGAGTTGGATCAAGTCATATTGATCGATCACCTGCTGGATCGATAGGTATACCTGGGCACGGGGTTAGCCACCAAGCTCAGGAAAAAACTCATTAATTTTTTTTAAAGCTAACATAGCTTGTTTCGCTTGGTCCTATCTTGACATGACAGGGATCCCACCGGAGGTAACCACTCATAAACTGAGTTTGGACCCAAAGTTCTACCCAGTTAAGCAAAAGAGGAGACCTCAGGGTACAACCAAATTCAGATGGACCCGGGCGATCAGGAAAAGACTTCTTTTATCACTAAATTCGGCACCTATTGGTATAATGTAATGTCATTCGTGTTAAAGAACGACGGCACCACATATCAACGCCTAGTAAACTGGATGTTCGAAGAACAGATGGCAAAATCAACGGAGGTTTATATTGATGACATGTTAGTCAAGTCCCTACGAGTAGGGGACCATTTGAAATATTTGCAGGGAACCTTCGACATATTAAAAAAGTAAAATATGAAGTTGAACCCAGAGAAATGCGCATTCGGAGTCGGATCAAAAATATTCCTCGGGTTCATGGTATCCAATCGAGAGATCGAGTTCAATCCCAACAAAATCAAAGCCATAGAAGACATTACCGTGGTGGATAACGTCAAGGCCGATTCATATCGAGATCCTCGAACAAAAGCCATCGGTTCTTCTTACTATTGAAGAAGAAGAATAGTTTTTCCTGGACCCCGGAATGCCAACAAGCTTTAGAAGAACACAAACGGTACCTTTCAAGTCCGCCCTTTCTCCACACTCCGAAGGCGGATGAGCAGTTGTACCTTTACTTGGTGATATCCGAGGTGGCGATAAGTGGAGTCTTAGTCCGGGGGGAGGGAGGTAGGCAATTTCCTATTTACTATATTAGTATAACTCTAGGCGAGGCCGAAACAAGGTACCCTCGCCTGGAAAATTTTGCGCTTGCTAAGCGCCTCCCAAAAATTAAAACCGCACTTTCAAGTCACCCCATATGTGTTGTAACATCTTACCCATTGAGGAACATCATGCACAAACCCGAGCTCTCGGGCCAGTAGGCCAAATGAACCGTCAAAATTAGCGGATATGATATCGAGTATCGACCCTGAACCACCATCAAATCATAAATTTTGGCAGACTTCGTGGCCGACTTTACGCCGGCCTTAATACCCAAAGTCGAAAGGCAATTATTGTTAACCACGGGGACTACCTCGGGAATCTGGACCCTTTTTACGGACAGTGCCTCAAACGCAAAGGGGTCCAGACTCGGCATCGTGTTGAAACCACCTACGGGAAGTGTAATTAGGCAATCTATTAGAACTGTGAAATTGACTAACAATGAGGCCGAGTATGAGGCCATGATTGCAGGACTCGAATTAGCTAAAAGCCTTGGGCCGAGGTGATCGAAGCCAAGTGCGACTCTCTCCTCGTAGTAAATCAAGTCAATGGTATGTTCGAAATGAAAGAGGAATGGATGCAGAGGTAGTAAGATAAATTATTGGTAACGCTGCATCAGTTCAGGGAATGGACCCTGCAGGACGTGCCCCGAGATCAGAACAGTGAGGTCGATGCTCTGGCTAATTTAGGGTCATCGATCGATGCCGATGAGTTCAGCTCAGGAACAATCGTACAACTCATGAAATCGGTGATAGAAGAAGACCACGCGGAGGTAAACTCAACACGTTTAACTTGGTATTGGAGGAACAAGTACATATATTACTTGAAGACTGGTAAATTGCCCTCGGACCCTAAAGAATCGAGAGCTCTACGTACAAAAGCTACCATATTTCGCTTGGCCGAAGGGATTTTGTTCAGTTCGATGGACCACTAGCCATATGCTTGGGTCCGGGAGATACTGAATATGCCTTGAGAGAAGTTCACGAAGGCACTTGCGGGAACTATTCAGGGGCGGAATACTTGTTCTAAAATTAATCAGGGTCGGCTATTACTGGGCCGAAATGGAGAAGGATGCGAAGGACTTTGTACAAAAATGTGACGGCTTCCAGAGACACGCACCTATGATCCATCAACCGGGAGAGCTACTCCATTCGGTCTTGTCCCTATGGCCATTTATGAAATGGGGAATGGACATTGTCGGTCCCCTGTTGTGGGCACCCGATAAGGCTCAATTCATACTATTCATGACTGATTATTTTTCCAAATGGGTCGAAGCACAAGCATTTGAGAAAGTCCAGGAAAAAGAAGTCATTGAATTCATCTGGGACCACATAATATGTCGATTCGGCATACCGTCCGAAGTCATTTGCAACAATGGGAAATAATTCATCGGTAGAAAGCTAAATAAGTTCTTCAAAGAACACAAGATTAAGAAAATACTATCAACACCTTACCACCCGAGTGGAAATGGATAGGCAGAATCTACGAACAAGACCATATTCCAAAACCTGAAAAGAGGTTGACCGATGCAAAAGGGACATGGAAGGAAATCCTGCCCGAAGTCTTGTGGCATACCGTATGACCTCGAAGTCTAGTACCGGGGCCATGATAAGTGTGGATTTTGGCCACTTATTAGCACCTTTATACTTTTGTTGTAGTCCGAAATATTGATTTATATTCTTGAAACTAATGAAAATGTGCAAATTGCAGGATTGTTGGAAGTTTGGGCTCCCATGATAAAATTCGAATCAAAAAGGAGTCTTCCGACTCACAAGGTAAGAAGGGGCCAGAACTTAAGAAGTGAGGTCCGTCGAAAAAGGGCGGGCCGCAGAACAAGTGAAGAAGCCCAACAGAGTTTTAGTTGATCTGTTGACCGTACATGAATTATGTGGCCGCAGAACAAGGTATGCACTGACAAAGAATTCAAAGTTCAGAGAGTGTGCAAATGATCAAGACTTGAAGCCTTGCTTGAGTGCGGACCGTACAAGAAATGTGCGGCCGCAGAAGATGCTTTGCAGTCGTAGACCAGAATTGTGCGGCTGAAGAACCCAAGACCCTGCCAGATGAAGAAATCTGCGGACCGCACATGAAATTGTGCAGCCGAAGAACCTCCCGAGGGGAATTTTAGTTTGCGAACTTTAGGCCACTATAAATAGACGAGAATAATATTTTTTAGGTAAAGTTTCAAAGTTTTAGTTGATGTAGCCGTTATATTTTGCTATTTTAGAAAGTTTGTGACTATTTTAGGATTTAAACATCATATTTTATCATTTTAATCTTAGATTGTGAGTTTAATTAGTATTTCTTCTTTATTTTCTTAATATTCTATATATTATGAGTAGCTAGACTTTTACTAAGGTTGTGACCCAACTCTAGTGTAAACTTTATGGGTATTTAATTTAATGCTTGTTTATGATTGGGTGTTAATTATTTAGCCTTGTTTATGCTTTAATTTTAGAATTAATGGTTGCAAACATTGATTCATGCATACTTGACTTGGTTCTTACTTGAGAAAGAAGTACCTACTCTAGGAAAACTTGGATAACAAGAAATTGGGTTAATTAAGGGTTTGATTAGCTTTAGAGATAGTGAGAACCCTACTTGAGCTCATATCAACTATTTAGCTTGATAGCCATTTGGGCTTGAGAAAGCCAAGTTGGGCAAAATCACTCTATGACCGAGAGGTATTGAGTGGCTAACTTAAAGTTGAGAGCTATTATACATCCCGATCAATAAAACAAGTGTTAACGCATTTAACCCATTAGGCGAACACCTAGGTTAAGGTCACATCCCTAGGCTTTTTAACTATTTGGAAAAACACCAAAAACAATCATTTGCTTTCTAGTCTCTTCTCTTAGCTTATAATTGTTAGAGTAAAATTAGAATTAGAAATCAAAACCATTTTGTTTGGAAGTGCAATCTAGTTGTTCCATTTGCTTTCTTCAAGTGTATACCCCTAACACCTACATTAAACTCCCTGTGGAAATCGACCCCGACTCTTGTTGGGCACTATTCTTCCAACGACCGTTTCCACTCACTATTGAGTGCGGATTGGACGTGGATCAATTTTTGGCATCGTTGCCGGGGAGTTAAAACGGTGTTAGCTATATATTTGGGTTTGGTTTTGGAATATCTTCTTTCTCTTCCGTGTTACTAACTTGTGTGAGAATTTCTAGGTACAAACATGGCGACCAATGATTTCGGAAATGTGCCTTCGGGGGAATTGGACGGCGAGGATGAGCAAGTTGAGGAGGTACCTCTTGAACCTCAAGCCAATCGAAGAGGCCGGATGCCTCATGACAATGTACCCGCTCTATCCCCACCTCCATCACGAGCAGCTCCACACTGGGTATTACCCAATGAAGGATATGCTAGTGCAATAGTCCCACCCCGTATTAGGGCGGGCAACTTCCAAATCACCAATGTGATTCTAACTTTGCTTGAGCAACGGGGTTTCTTTACTGGTACTCCAACTCAAAATGCTTATAAACATTTGAAGGGATTTGTGCATACATGTTGGGGAGCAAGCAAACTAATGTTTCCGAGAATGCATTGAGGCTAAGGCTTTTTCCTTTGTCTCTAAGGGGGAAAGCTTTAGATTGGTTGGAACGATTGCCGAATCATTCAATTCACACTTGGGATGAGTTGGCGGAAAAGTTCATTGCTAATTTTCTCTCTCCCAGGCATGTGGCTACACTTCGAGATGAGATCTTGGCATTCAAGCAAGAGCCGAATAAACCACTACACGAGATATGCGAGCGCAATCGAACTATGGTTAAGGAATGTCCCAACAACGATATGATGGAGAGTTCAACAAACCTCTATCGTGGGATAACACAACCAACCAATGTTTAGTGAACCATCAGTGGGAACTTTATGACTACGCCTTATGTGGAGGCGTATGAAATTTTGGATGCGATGGCGGAAACGTCATCGGCTTGGCAATCCCGGGCCAATGTTCCACAAGTTGACCCGAATATGATCCACCTTCACAAAGAATTGCATGACCATGGGCAAGCCATTGCCGAATTGACCACTACCATGAATTAACTAGCAAAAGCTCAACTTAGTCAAGCGCAAGCCCCTAATAAAGTCAATGCTATGGAGGGAGTGAACATGATGGTGAACAAGAGGAGGACCAAGGGTCCACAAGTGCAAACTCGAATGGAGAACTATGTGAAAGAAGATAGTGGTTTTGAGAAAGATGATTCCTATAATGAACGAGAAGAGGAAGTGCAATATGTGAACAATTTTCAAGGGTAAAGAAACAACTTCCAAGGCCCAAGCAAACCACAATGGCGACCACAAAACAATCAAGGCAGTTTGAATTCTAACAATCAAGGAAATTGGAGTGGAAACAACAATCAAGGGAATTGGCATAATAACAACAATCAAGGAAATTGGAGTTGAAACAACCAAGAAAATTGAGGAGGTAACAATCAAGGCGGATGGAGCAACAATCAAGACAACCGGGGTTGACTTTTCAAAGGCCCCCGATGTACCAACAACCAAGCAGCCCACTTCCTTATCCTTCCCATGGTTCAAGTTCTTCAAATAATGAGATGGCGCATATTAAAAGTATGTTCAAGCAAATGATGGAAAAGAATGTCGATTCGGATGCCCAACTTGCCTCACACAATACATTAATCCGCAACCTAGAAGTTCAAATGGGGCAAATCTCTCAAGCTCTAAATTCTCGTCCTAAGGGGGCACTACCAAGTGACACGATGGTAAACCCAAAGGGTGGTAACAATATGGAGCATGCCATGGCAGTTATCACAAGAAGTGGCAGAGGCGTGAATGCACCCACATTAAGTGGAAGGCAATTTGTTGATGATGATCAAGTGATTCAAAAAGAAGAGATTCCGAACAATGTGGTGCAACCTAATGATGAAGTTCGGGTTGATATTGATGATAGTGTGAAAGAGACACAAGAGGAGGTGAACCCGTCCAGGGAGCACATCATTGACATACCAAAGCCGGTAGTGCAAAAGGCTAAGGCACCATTACCTAAGCCTCCACCTCCATACCCTCAAAGACTTGCCAAGCAAAATGGTGAGAATCAATTCAAGAAGTTCATTCAAATGATGAAGAGTCTCTCAATCAATGTGCCATGGGTAAGGCTATTTGTGATGTTGAATCCAGAGAACTCACTTTCCGGGTTAGTGATAAAAAAGCGGTGTTCCATGTGTGTAAGTCCATGCGGCAACCAAATTGCAATGAGGTGTGTTCTTTTGTGGATTTGGTGACCGATATCATTGTTGATGATACAAGTGCAACAATCAATGTTGGTGATATGTTGGAGGCCGTCTTGCTCAACTTTCAAGATGAAGAGATGGATGGCTTCATGGAATGTGTGAACTCTTTGCAAGGAATAGGGTCGTACAACTATGCACCCTGGAAATTGTCCTTGGATCTTGAAAATAGGACTCCTCCTCCTACAAAGCCTTCTATTGAAGAGCTTCCTACCTTGGAGTTGAAGCCATTACCTCCAAATCTTCGGTATGGAATATTTCTTGGTCGTTATCTACTTTACCGGTTATTCTTTCCTCTTGTTTGACTAACGCGCATGTAGATTCCATATTGGCGGTGCTATAAAAAAGGAAGAAGGATATTGGTGGTCCTTGGCGTATATTCGGGGGATAAGCCCCGCCTTTTTCATGCATAAGATCAAGTTGGAAGATGGCGCCAAACTATCTATTGAACATCAAAGGAGACTTAATGAAGCTATGCAAGAAGTTGTCAAGAAGGAGATTATCAAGTGGTTGGATACCGGGGTTATACCCCATCTCCGATAGTTCATGGACTTCTCCGGTTCAATGTGTCCCAAAGAAGGGGGGGCATGACGGTGGTCACCAATAATAATAATGAGTTGATTCCTACAAGAATGGTGATCGGTTGGAGGGTGTGTATGAACTATCGCAAGCTCAACAAAGTCACAAGAAAGGATCACATTCCACTTCCTTTCTTAGATCAAATGCTCGATAGATTGGCCGGTCGTGCTTTCTATTGCTTTCTTGATGGGTACTCGGGCTACAACCAAATTCTCATTGCTCCGAAAGATCAAGAGAAAAAAACCTTTACATGTCCCTACGGTACTTTTGCTTTCAAGCGGATGTCATTTGGTTTGTACAATGCACCCAACTTTGGTGAAGGGTGTGCTTCTTAGTCCATGTGGGTTTTTACCGGCGTTTTATCAAAGATTTTTCTAAGGTAGTGAATCCGTTGTGCAAGCTTTCTGAGAAGGATGCTAAGTTTAACAACCGCTCCCATCATCACCGCTCCAAATTGGAGTGTGCCTTTTGAACTCATGTGT
Source organism: Nicotiana attenuata (assembly GCF_001879085.1). NCBI lineage: Eukaryota > Viridiplantae > Streptophyta > Magnoliopsida > Solanales > Solanaceae > Nicotiana > Nicotiana attenuata. The sequence goes on from NW_017672075.1 coordinate 183,419, forward strand.
GATGCAAGTGACGTATCAGTTGGGGCTATTTTGAGGCAACGCATCAACAAGATTTTCCATTCAGTATAATAAGTTAGTAAGACCATGAATAGTGCCTAAGTCAACTATACTGTTACGAAAAAATAGCTCCTTGCTATTGTGTTTGCAATTGAGAAGTTCCGCCCGTACTTGATGGGTGCAAAAGTTATTGTCCACACGAATCATGCATCGTTTTGTTATCGTATGAGCAAAAAGGACTCCAAAGCTCGGTTGATGAGATGGGTACTTTTGTTGCAAGAATTTGATATTGACATCCAAGATAGGAAAGATAGTGAAAACCAAGTGGCAGACCACTTGTCTCATTTGGAGGAAGAGGGGAGGCCGCATGATGGCCTTGAAATCAATGACTTCTTCCCCGATGAGAAACTCTTGGCAATTTCAATGAAAGAGGTGCCATGTTTCGCGTACTTAGCAAATTTTCTTTTGTGCGGAATCATTCCAGATGAGTTCTTTTCAAGCCAAAGGAAGAAGCTCAAACGGGATTGTCAAGATTATTTTTGGGATGAGCCATACCTTGTTCAGATTTGTACGGATGGGGTGATTAGGAGATGTACTGGAAGAAGAGCAAGGTAATATTCTTGGGACTTGTCATTCTTCGCCATATGGTGGTCATCATGGTGGAGCAAGAACGGCGGCCAAAATGCTTAGTTGTGGTTTCTATTGGCCTACTCTTTACAAATATGCTAGTGAGCTAGTGAAAAGATGTGATGAATGTCAATAGGCCAGGGTAATCTCTAAGAAAAATAAAATGCCTCTCACAACCATTTTGGAGATTGATATTTCTGATGTGTGGGGTATTGACTTCATGGGCCCATTTGTGAGTTCTTCAGGAAATACCTACATATTGGTCGCAGTGGATTATGTGTCTAAATTGATGTTGTTGCTTTACCCAACAATGAGGCGAGAAGTGTAGTGGCCTTTTTGAAGAAGAATATTTTCACAAGGTTTGGCACTCTGCGTGCAATTATAAGCGATGGGGGGTCACACTTTTGCAACAAGGCTTTTGACACTTTACTTAGTAAGTATGGTGTTACTCACAAAGTCACGACTCCTTATCACCCACAAGCTAGTGGGCAAGTGAAAGTCTTCAACCGGGAGAAAAAGAATATCTTGTCCGAACTGGTGAATGCTAATCGGACGGATTGGTCCAAGAAGCTCGATGATGCATTATGGGCTTATCGGACGGCTTACAAAACACCTATCAGAATGTCACCATAATGGTTGGTGTTCGAAAAATCATGCCATCTTCCGGTAGAACTAGAGCACAAGGCAATGTAAGCTCTAAAGAAGTTGAATCTTGATTGGATGTAGCCGCTAACTTGAGGGTTGCATATTTGAATGAAATGGATGAGTTCCGGTATCATGCTTATGCAAGTTCGTCCTTGTACACAGAAAATATGAAATATCTTCATGACAAATACATTTGGAATAAAGAGTTCAAGGTGGGCGATCTTGTATTGTTGTTTAACTCAAGATTGAGGATATTTTTCGGGAATTTAAAATCCAAGTTGAGTGGTCCTTTTGAAATTGTTGGTGTGACACCTTTTGGTGCATTAGACTTGAAGAACAAAAACAATGGAGTATTCCGAGTCAACGGTCACCGGGTGAAACACTACTTGGGCAAGTTTAGAAATAGCCACGTGGTGGCAGTCATTTTTCACTTGAGGGTATTTTGCGTCATGCCGCGACGTTAAATCAAGCACTTCTTGGGAGGCAACCCATGTTCTTTTCCTTTTTCTTTTTGTGTTCTACGGGGATGATTGTTACTTACAAGAAAGGTGGACGAAAATATGGCTAAGTGTTTAAAAATATGCGGACCGCACTTTATTTGTGTGGACCGCACATTTCTATGTGTCATAGCAGAAGAGCATTACGGTCGCACATTTCTCTTGAGGACCGCACATTTAAAATGTTAAAAATACCAACTCTCTGAAGTTTAAGCTTGTTAGTGCGGAGGTCGATCTGCGACTACACATGAAATCTGCGGCCGCACAAGAAAATGTGCGGACCGCAGATGAAATTATGAGATAAAGCTCCCAGGTTAAAGAGTGGGGAGCACACATGAAATTGTGCGGCTGCGCTCGTCTCTCTTCCCTTCTCAAATTTCTTGGTATAAATAGAACAGTAGAGCTCATTTTACATTTTTCCTACCTTGAACAAAACACTGTTGCTCTGCTAATTTTCTTGGAGATTTCAACTATCCACAAACACATCCATCTCGATTAGTCATTCATTGCACTCACTCTATCTGGTATGCTTCAATTTCATGTTAAGTTTTTTGTGTTAGTTTAATTTGTAGATTTTTAGTTATTTTTAGGCCAGCTGTTATTAGAGCTCAATTGTGTGTCCATGTGGGGTAGATCTGAACTGGGTACACTTGATACATGCTCTAATAGGGTTGGGTTAGTGAAATTTCATGTTTTTACTATGTTGACATACCTATTTGTGCAAGAAATTGAAAAATCTAAGTTAAAAATAGTTGTCTGCTCGTAATATTTTTGAATTGTACGGTCCGCAGATTCAAATTTTTGGAAACTCAAGTGTGGAAGGAATCTGTGGCCGCAAGTCAAAATGTGCGGATCGCAGATTTTCTCTTGCGGCCACAGATTAGCCCATTCTCTGTCATCAGAGAGTCTTCATTTTTTAGACTCAAAGTGCGGCCGCAAGTCAAATTGTGCGAACCGCAGATTTGCATTGCGGCCGCAAATTGGCCATCTCCCTGTCATCAGAGAGTTCAGAATTTTGGGACTCAGAAATGCGGCTGCAAGCTCAAATGTGCGGACCGCACTTCCCTTATGCGGGCGCTGTCACACCTCCTTTTCTACCACCCGAGAGGTATAAGGGAGTTTTTTCAATTAAAGTGACATAAAATAAAATGAGATTATTTTTATTTATTTTTCAGAGTCGCCACTTGGAATAGTTTATTTGGTGTCCCAAGTCACCGGTTTATTTTAAATCCCAAATCGAGGAAATTTCAACTTTATTTAAAAGTCTACGAAATCAGAAATTCCCTTACACACAAATCTTTTTGCTGCTACATTTATCTATTTTTATAAATAAAAAAACCATTCTTAAATTCTATTAACAGTATAATATCATATCCTAAGAAACCAACATCACAAGTATCCATTAAATTAATCCAAAATAAGGATAAATAAGATTGATAATTACCGAACGCTAAGATGGATTGTATAGCATAGTTCCAAAATTAGTTTGAAACAAAGAAAGCAAGCAAATTTAATTGAATAAATGACCTGTTAGCAAATAATTAAAACCCATGGAACATCTTCACCTATTTCGAATAGGACAAGCAGAATGCTTAAATCACTCAAAGAGCAATACAAGAATATGTACATGCGTTTCTAAGTATTCTCAACTACCAAGAATATATTTAATTCCCAAAGCATTTAAGAAAACAAATAAGGAATCCAACAAAATTTATAATCCTAAAGCTTAATCAATGCTGAACCAATTATGGCAGTACGATACAACCACTATCTAATTAAAATTTCTGAATTTTAAAACTAAATTAGGACCCAACTGTTCCTACATATTGTCATGAACATACAAGAAACTGTAGAATTATCAATCTCGGCAACTACAACCCGGGGAGCTGAGTCTCTTTTTCAGAGATAAACTTGACCAACAGGTGGTCAAATCCACCATCTGCCATATCTCAGTGTCATTTTAAGCATAAATCATTAGTTTTAACAATAAGAGGCTACAGAAAGTAACGAACTAATCAATGAGCACTTTTAGCAACTTAAATTTTAATTTTTAACATACAACAACAATAAAGATTAACAGAGGGCGAACACTAAGTAGCTTCAAAACAGAGGACGAACACTAAGTAGCTTCGCAACATAAACACACTAGATATATAAAGCCAAACATAAGCAACTCATAATACCACACGTCTTATTTAAACACAATAGAGGATAGTAGTTTCGACCAGGTACATACCTAAAGGCAGAAACAACTGCAGAACAAACATCAAATGAAGATCTAGAACTACTCTTAAGGATGAAGTCCATCTATAGCGAGATGAGCACAACAGGGAACGACCAGAAATTTCGATTCAAACAGCTTTAAAGAAAACCCATAAAATGATCAACAGTCTCGTGAAATTAGAAGTAGTTTCTGACTCTTTTTCTTTTTTTGGTTTACTGTATTTAAATCTGAATTTTGGAGTGTGTTTTCTACAGATGAGGTGCGACTGAGTTCTTTTTTGTAAAGATGGAGATGGTTCAGTGTTTTTGAGAGCAAGGGGTTAGAGGGTGCGCCGTTTTCTTCTGAAAGGGGAGCGATCTTCTGATGTTTTTTTTAATCTAGGTCTTTCTTTTAATGTGAGGGATTAGGATATAAAAATGGGAAAGGGGTAATGGTCAAAGGGTATTGGTATTGGAATTGGGCTGGGGTTTAAAATTAATTTGGGCCATTTTAGGAATTTGCCCAATTTTAAAAGAAACAAGACCAAAAATATATTCTACCTATTTTCCTTTTCTTTGTTTTTTTCTTTTTCTTTTCTTTAATCAATTAAAATCCTAAATCAATCTATTTTTGTAGAAATTAAAATTCTTTATCTATTTTTAACATTAAAATAAATAATTAACTCAAAACTAAAGAAAAATGCTAATTTTAAAGGCTATAATCTAAATATGTAAAAATGACCATTTTTTGTTATTTTTGCGTAGTAAAATTAATTCCTAGATGCGAATTGAACATAAGATGGCATGAAATTAAAACGTGACTGTCACGACCCAAAATCCGTTAAAGGTCGTGATGGCGCCGGACACCATTGTCAGGCAAGCCAACAACCAATAACTAGAAACTTCTTGTTTTAAACTTAAGGGTATCGATCCTTTTATACATTTAGAAAACAAGTAATGGAATTCATTGAAATAAGAATAATGTCTTTCACCAAGTAGATATTTAACAATCCTACAACCATCCCAGAACCCGGTGTCACAAGTGCATGAGCATCTACTATTAAGGAAATAAAACACAACATCCGTCCGGAATACAATGGACAGAAAATAAATACAATGTACTGAAAAGGGCTATACTAGCTGCGGGCCGCCTCGAATAATGCAACTCACCTAGCCCCCAAATCACCCGTGCTGCTACGCCCAGTAGGCCACAAGAGTTACATATACCTGTGCAGCAAAAATGCACAGAAGTGTAGTATGAGTACGAAAACAACGTGTACTCAATGAGTGTCCCGCCTAACCTCGAAGAAATAGAGACGAGATGGTCGACTTCGACACTTACTAATGGTCCAATAGTGAGGTCAGTAATACATTAAATTATGGATTTCTACAAACATGATTTTAGTCCAAATAGAAGGAAACAAGTAAACAATTAATCCTTTTATAGAAAATTTCCAAGATTTCTTTTCGTAATTATCCAAATAACTTCAAGCCATGAAGAGGCAATAATAACGTAATTAAGCTCAAGGCAGCAATACAAGCATGCGCACATCATGCCGAGGCGACGTCCCGATCCAACAGAAATAAACTGTGCACTTGCCGAGGGTCGACGGCGCGCCTATAGATGCATCTATTTAATCTGCCGAGGCGTTCGGCCCGTTCCAAAATAAACACATAGAGACTCTCAATCGAGGAGCCAACATGGGGCAATTATTCAAAGAAAAGCTAATTCTCTTTTAACAATTTAAGAAAAGGAGGTTTACATCTTGTTAGGAATTCATTTACTATTTTGAGGTGGTTTAAGCATTTCAACTATTCATAAGGTTACAAATATTCAAAGTATAGCATGCTTTTGGGTCCTACACTACCCGGACAATAGCATAATAGTAGCTACGCACGGACTCTCGTCACCTCGTACGTACGTAGCCCCCACAAATAGGAGCAAATATCCAATTAATTCACCTATGGGGACATTTCCCTCTTACAAGGTTAGAAAGGAGACTCACCTCGCTCCGAAGATCCATAACCGGCATTCCACGCCCTTCTGAAGACTCCAATTGATGCACCACGCTCCAAAACTAGGCAACGGTTACACAAATCCATTAATATATGCTCAATTGTTCATTACAATCTAATTTATAGCAAATTCCTAACTCCGATCGAAAAGTTGACCAAAACGCCCTCGGGCCCACGTGCCCGGAATCCGAAATTTTTCGAAGATAAAGATTACCCATGACCTTAGGAACTCAAATATATAATTTTCACTAAATTCTATACTCAATATCGTGGCTAAATTCCAAGTTTACTAATTTTCTAGGTTTTCCACCAAAACCTCAAATTTATACTAATTCAAATGCTCAAATCCATACATAGTTGATGTATTTAACTCAAAATAGGTGGGGATAACTTACCTTAACGTTGATGACGAAAATCCCCTCTTGAAGCTCCCAAAAATCGCCCAAGCCATGAAAAATATGAGAGATATGGCCAAATCCCGATTTTAAAACAACCTTCTGCCTCCAGCTATTTCCGCACCTGCGGTCCCTTGACCGCTTCTGCGGTTCCGCAGGTGCGGTTAAATTACCGCTTCTGCGGTCCTCCCTAGGCCTCCCTGCTTCGCTTCTGCGACATGCCTTCTGCAGATGCGTCCCACTTCTGCGGAACGTTGACCGCATCTGCGGTCCTCTCCAAGATGCCCTCTTCCGCTTCTGCGTTCACTTCTTCGTAGATGCGGTCCCGCTTCTGCGGAACCTTGACCACATCTGCAGTCCTCAAGCCTTTGACCAAAATCCACTTCTGCGTCTCCCTTCCGCTTCTGCGGTTAACCCACCGCAGAAGCAAAAATACCAGCAACCAGATCCTTCAGCTGTCAAAAAATCCCAATTTCGATCCGTTAACCACCCGGAATCCACCCGAGGCCCCCCGGGACCCCAACCAATCATACCAACCAGTCCCAAAACACATTACGGACTTGCTTGAGGCCTCAAATCACATCAAACCATACGAAAATCATGAATTACACCCCGATTCAAGCTTCATGAACTTTAGAACTTCCAACTTCTACTTTCGATGCTTAAACCTATCAAATCAAGTCCGATCGACCTCAAATTTTGCACACAAGTCATATTCGACATTACGGACCTACTGCAACTTTCGGAATCTGATTCCGACCCCGATATCAAAAAGTCCACTTCCGGTCAAACTTCTCAAAAACCTTCAAATTTCTATCTTTAGCCAAATGGCTCCAAAATGACCTACGGACCTCCGAATTCACTTCCGATCGCGCTCCCAACTCCAGAATCACCATACGGAGCTATTCCCGGACTCGGAATCCCAAACGGACATCGATAACACTAAAATGCACTTCAAGCCAAACTTAAGAAATTTCTTCAAAAATGCTAACTTCCACAATAGGCGCCAAAACGCTCCCGGGTTATCCAAAACCCGAAACGGGCATACGCCCAAGTCCGAAATCATCCTACGAACATGCTGGAACCTTCAGACCCCGATTCCGAGGTCGTTTACTCAAAATTCCAATCCTAGTTCATTCTTTCAACTTTAAGCTTCCGAAATGGGAATTCTCTTTCCAAATCAACTCTGGACTTCCCGAAATTAAATTCCGACCACGCGCACAAGTCACAATACCTGAAATGAAGCTGCTCACGGCCTCAGGCTGCTGAACGGAGCGCTAGAGCTCAAAATGACCGGTCTGGTCGTTACATTCTCTCCCACTTAAACATACGTTCGTCCTCGAACGTGCTGAGAACTACACTGAAGTGGTCTGAAATCACTATTTAACACCTCATGCACCTTCCCGTGCTACCACAACTCAGTTGAGCGCATTCGCTCGATCAATTCTGAAGATATTTCCTTTTATTCAAGCAGATAGGCCTTAGAGCCTAATTCCAACATCCGGAATTCTCTGTCAGGCCTGTTTCCAACATACGAACACCGTATCAATCACTACACGCTGTACCCAAACATGACTGCATAACTTTGCTGAATTCACACCTTACATCATTTTACTCACTGGACCACAATAACATTTTCTGATCAACTTAGTCGAAATTCCACGAATCTGATGCTCCCATTGCACCCCATGAGATACACAGGTCTTGCTCTAACTCTTACAATACCGCCACAACGGAAGAGATGTGCAGAAATTCATAATCAACTGCCGAATCAACCAATCATTTGTGTCTATACTCCTGACAATAACCATCACCTCATTCTGAACCAAATAATGGTCTTAGCTCCTTAATGTACTTCATATAGTCAGATTGCACTGATCCTAAATCCAATGATCTCGTCTCACCCAGTACGAACTGCTCAGGCAATAAGCCACCCCGGACATAATCAAAAGCCACATATGATGCCGCAATGTGCCAATAGGCTACCAATTTGACCGCGATACAATGAAAACGAACTCTGAAAAGGAAATCCAATTACCCCGCTCGCGAATCATACATGCGACGCGGGCAACATTTTAAACAGACACCCCGCTCGCGAATCATACATGCGACGCGGGCTCACAGCTAATACGAGCTTTCCTCAGAAAAATAGGATACGAAACTCATAAAAACAGATATAGGGAACTGTGCTCATCATCACACTGTTGCGGTGTGCAACCCGAATCCACACATAGAACTCACATAAGGAGATATACATCGAGCTAAGTTGCTCATTACATCAAGATACCGACTATCGGTCACAAGCACGCTAGGTGCATAATACCATCCCTGGGGAGACATATAGTGCCATAAGCTACAACTCAAGCACAACTAAGGTGCGATGTACAATCTGAATCTCAGGAGCCGTTTTTCTCATATAACACCATTTCTATGCGGATCCTCACACATAAGCAATTTCTCAAGCCGTCTCACAACTCACACGGCGCAATGTATCACTACACGAAATATCTGACAGCGAAATAACACCCTGACTACTCCTCCACAAGGAGCACATTACTGAAATGAACACGTTTGGCCTGATCTAGAGCCCATATTCACATTTGAATCCTCCACCGACCTCAAGCCGATTCTGATCGTACCAAACTAGTCCAATGACCCTTCAAAGGTCCATACTAACTTCCCTTTTTCTCATAACACACAAGAACAACTATCACAACAGGAGAAATCCTCTACAGTCCACAACTCCATAAACTGAGTGCCCTCCAGGCATATATTCTCAAATCAACGATATCATCACAACCTCCATACTTGTTTTAAGTCTTTAATCAATCCAGTGACTACCTACCACACTTATACAATCTTCTTGTGGGACACACTCCCATAACCTACCATAACAAATAACTGGGTCGTACCTCCAAACCACCGGCCGCCCTTAACGCTGAAAAGCGATCAAGAATCATTAACCAGGATGCAAAGCCCTTTTTACAAACAACCTATCTCAGGTGACACTGATGACAAAACCAACTTACTTTAAACATCGAAACTCCTCTCCTGCTCATCCGAGCTCGTGACATCCTTGTCAACACCGAACTGTTACCTTGATCTTCACTTCAAATTCCATACCACTTGCTGCATTTAACATGCCAATATATGATAGAACTCGTTCCTCATCATAGCATCGGGACCACTGTTAGATTGACATTTCACCACATACAAGCTTTCCACTTAACTCACTTCAGGAGAACCATAGCAGCACACAGGCGAATTTTCATAACCGTAGAATATGCAAATCTCTAAGTAGTGGTCTAAGCCACCATAGCCCTTCCGGAATCTGCTTCCACACAACAAGCCATACAGTAGAATGCTTCTGAATAACATCAATTACGGCAGCTGACAAGCCTGATACGTACCATCACAAATCACTTGCATAACTCGATCACGCTGAAGGAACTGATCATTAACACCAATATGCCAAATTCAACTATGGCTAATCAATCTACCTTCTTCCAATTTATC